>NW_025884259.1:0-39102 GCF_002878395.1 Capsicum annuum
CAATGGGGCAAGGTCGTAGTACATCCTGGGTGAGTTTTGGAATTTTTTAAGTAACGTAGGGCACGTTTGGGTGCCCAAACCATTAGCTCCGGGAAATAGGCCCGCGTCACACCAGCTAGAGCACCACTCTAAGAAAGGCGTCGCCCTGTCTAGAGAAGGGAAATAGCTGGGCATCGCCTTGCAACTCTGGTGGGGTGCCCAGTTTTCAGCATTTCACCTTTGTGTTTCTAAGGGTATTTTGGTCCTTCTCCACCCATATATAAACCCCAAAACACGTGATTAAAGCTCCTAAACACCAAAATATACTCATTTTGTTGAAATTTTCTCCAAAATCATCAAGAAAAAACCTAGGGTTCAATTTGGAACTTCAAGATTCAAGCAAAATTCACCACAAACTTTCACGAATCATAAACCTAAGGTATTGTAAGACCCCATAAAATCCTAAGTCTAGAATTCAGCTTATTTGTCTCTATAAGCCTTAAGACTTAGAAAATTTTACAAGTGTTCAACACTTAGTCTCATTTTAGACCTCTAAACTTTGGGAATTTATTTGACGATCTTTTCGATCTTTGTTGTTAGATTTTCAAGTTGCGTTGCGATGGGGCAAGGTCATAGTACATCTTGGGTAAGTTTTGGATTTTTTCGAGGAGCGTAAGGGCACGTTTAGGTGCCCAAAATAGTAGCTCAGGGCGATAAGCCCGCGTCACCCTGGCTAGAGCACTGCTTTAAGCTAGGCGATGCCCTGGCTAGTCCGACGGACTTTCGAGGCGATGCCTACTAACTCCGGTGCTACTCAAATTTTTCAGCATTTCACCTCCGCATTTTTAAGGGTATTTTTGTCATTCTCCACCCATATATAAGTTTCTAAACATGGTATTTGAGCTCTAAAACACCAAAATATAGTGCTTTTGTTGAATTTATCTCAAGAACAACAAAGAACAATTCTAGGGTTCAATTGGGGGTTTGAAGTTTCAAGCAAATTCAATCGTAAATTCAATGAATTCTTAATCTAAGGTATACGTAGTGTTCATCCACGGATTTCTTTCATTCGTGGAGCTCAAGAATCAATCTTTAAATAATAAACCATGAATATTTTTATGGTGATATGATTGTACACATATTAGTGGTTGTTGCTCTTGCTATAGAGTAGTAATTTGATGAATTTTTATGAAGGTTATGATCTGTAGTTGGAACCTATGAATTTGGATGGTTTAATGTGGTGTAAATTTTTGAATACACCTATGCCTTAAAGAGTGCATGAAAGGTGTTTGATAAAATGGTTAGAATGCTATAAATCAAGTCTCAATGACTCAATAGTATCCAAATGGCAAGCCAATGTTAACCATTATAATTTGATGTGAATTCCATGCTCTATACTTTATGATTTCGCATGAATTCTACGTTATTGTTATGTGTTATGGTTGTGGTATGAAATGAGCATGATATTGAAGCTATGCAAGTATATATATGTTGTATGAAATCCTTTTTCTATGTATAAGATGTTGAGAACCATGATTAGTATGAAATCCCTTACTTATGGTATTGTGAATTGTGGACTCCAATTTTGTGATCAAGTTAGTCATGTGTGTCCGTTTCCTTCTATATTGTCCTGGGGGTTTTCGTACCCAAAAAATATAGCTGTGTGCCTAAAGCCATGTCATGTTTCATGATCTCAAAAATCAAGCCATGATTCAATAAAAATAAGTCTATCATGTGACTCAGGAAAACCTCATGATCTCAGTCAGTTATCAGATATCAGTAGTATTCCATCAGTTAATGGAATTCAGTAAGTTCAGTCCACGTACAGTCAGCTACTCATGGTTATTCTCTTCAAATGGGAGTAGAAGTTAGTAACGTGTGAACCCAAGGATGGGAACTCACCTGTTATATAAGAGTGTGATTCTTAGAAGTCATCCTTGGATTTTAAAACTATGTATCCAGCATAGGTTGAGACATCATAGCCTGTTATATGAGGGTAGATAAGGTACCTCAACCTATTATATGAGGGTTTCCACCGTTCTCACTAGGGTTACCTGTTATATGAGGGTTGCTCACATGTTGTTTTTACCAGTGCTGCGGTATTGACAGCTTTCCAGTCGGGGTAGATATTGGACCCCAGCTTATCCATAATGGCATATATGGGGCATGTCGATTAAACAACTAACTCCCATAGTTTTAGTATCAGTCTCAGTAAAAGAACTCAGATAGTTCTTTAGATTTCAGTATATTAGGACTATCAGTGACAGTCAATTTAATTACAATACGGAACTCACGTAGTTCCATCAGATTCAGGACTATCAGACATAGTCACCCATGATTATCCGAACTATAGTATCAGTTACGTTCGTCATAAGTAAATCATGTATTAGCATACAGAGCTAGATGTCACACATTCATGATTCTAGTTACTATTTATGCTTGTTTGCACTCTCACAGTCATATCAGTCAATCAGTTAGCATTGTTCATGCATGTAAACCTTTTTGCATTTAGCCTACCTCACTTATATCTTAGTACTACAGTTGTACTGAAGCATTTGCGCGATGGTGCTTTCTCTTTATGTTACACCATAGGTTCAAAGACATGATTTCTAGATCAGCAGTAGCATTCAAGTCCCAGAGTTGTAATGAGTCCTCTTCATTCAAGGACGATATGATTTGATTCATTTATTATATCAGTTAGCTTTCAATTTTACGGAGTTAGTTGGAGAAATATTCCTTCAACTCTTTATTTAGATAGTACTTGGAGGGTTTGAGATTCAGTTCTGATTTAGTTCAAATTTATATTCAGTTTTTATTCAGATTCAGCTATTTTGGGTATGAGTTACCCCACATGGATATTATTATTGAAAGACACGTTATTCAGTTGAACCTTATGGCCTATTATTCATTTATTTTGCATGTTACATGTATATTATGCAGTGCATAGGTACAAATATTAGTCATGGGTTAGCTTGTAGTCCTACGGGATCATGAGCACCATGTAACATTTTGGTTCAGATAATTTGGGCGTTACAAACTTGGTATCATAGCCAGGTTCAATAGAGTCCTAGGAAGTATGAAAGCCTCATCTAGTAGGGTCTTATACATGGGTGTGTTGCACGCCACATTTATGTGCAGGAGGCTATGAGATATTTTAGGAACATTTTCCCTTCTTTCAGTATTGATGTCGTGCTAGTGAGCATAATCTCAAGTAAAACTCTTAGTCAAACCCATTCTTCTCTTATTTAGTAATATGCCTCCAAAGAGAAGAAACCAGCTAGATCCTTAGCCCAAAGATCCTTTGGGCGAACATGTTTCTTATGCGGAGTTTAGGGCTGTATTCATTACACTTGCTCAGTCTGTGGCTGCCCATTATAAATGGACACCAGTTATTTCAGCTAATCTAGTGGCTAACTCAGCCGCAACTAGGATTCGGGAGTTCACCCTAATGAACCCTCCATCTTTCTTTGGGGCTAAGTCTGATGAAGACCCACAGGAGTTCATTGACCATGTCTGGAAGTTCATTAATATCATGGGTGTTACTTCTGTTGAGTGTTCTGAGTTAGCCGCATACCAGTTTCTAGATGTGGCTCATACTTGGTACAAATAGTGAAAGTTTAAGAGGGTAGATGATGTAGGTCCTATTGAGTGGGAGGAATTTTCCACGACCTTCTTAGACAGATTCTTTCCCCAAGAGATGAGGGAGGCCAAGGTTCTTGAATTCATCAACCTCAAAGAGGGAAATATGATGGTTAAGGAGAATTCTCTCAGATTTACTCAGTTATCCAGATATGCCCCTCATGTGGTTACAGACAGTAGGGATAAAATGAGCAAGTTCATGTTATGGGTGAGTGATAGTCTAGTAAATAAGTGCAGATATGTGATGCTAAACAGTGATATGACTTTAGCTAGGCTCATGAACCATGCCCAGCAAATAAAGAAGCAAAAGGTTAGACTAGGAAGAGGCAGAATAAGATAGCAAGATCAAGAATTTTTAGTTTTGCTCAGCCCAAAATCAGAAGGAGGAAAGCATTTGCAGTATCGTCCTAAGTCAGCAGTTCTAGCCCCTTGCTCCGCCAGTGCCGCATTGCCAAAACTTAGAGATGGCAATAGAGTTAGAACATCAGGATCTAAATCTTAGGGCAGTGTTAGCAGTGCCCGCACTTATCCTCATTGTCAGACTTGTAGTAAACACTATCAGGGTGTGCGTAGAGCGGGTAGTGGAATTGTTTTTGGTTCTGGCAACCCATGCCACAGAGTTAGAGACTGTCCTCATCCAGGTGCTCAGGGTTAGCAGAATCATTCCACAGCTCAGTCTGGTTACCCGAACCACCAGGGTGCCACTTTTAGTGCTACTAGTGGGCAATGTCTAAATCACTCTATGCTCTTCAGACACGATAGGATCAGGAAAATTCTCCTAATGTCATTACTGGTACGTTATAGATTTTCCATTTTCATGTTTACACTTTGCTAGACCCAGGTGAATCCGTGTATTTTTTTTCTCCATTCATAGTAGGATATTTCGAAATCAGTCTCACAATTTTAGCAGAGCCCTTTTCAGTATCTACCTTAGTGGGTAAAACTATCATAGCTCAGCGGGTATACAGGAACTGCCCGATTATAATGTTTCAAAAATCCACGTCAGTAGATTTAGTCGAATTAGAGATGACTGGTTTTGATGTCATTCTCAACATGGATTGGCTTTATTCCTGCTATGCCACAGTTGACTACAAAAAAAGTATTATTTAGTTTCAGTTCCCGAATGATCTCGTCCTGTAGTGGAAGGTTAGTACTTTATCTATCAGGGGTCAGCTTGTTTCCTACCTTCGGGCAAGGAAAATGATTTCTAAGGGGTATGTGTATCATCTCGTGCATATTAAAGATTCCAGTTCTAAATCTCCCAGTCTTGAATCAGTTCCAGTTGTTAATGAATATTCAGATATCTTTCCCAAATATCTTTTTGGCATTCCTCCCAAAAGGGAAATAGACTTCAGTATTGATCTTTTTTCCAGATACTCACCCTATTCCTATTCTGCCATACAGAACGGCACCAACAGAACTAAAATAACTGAAAGATCAATTGAAAGGTATCTTAGATAAGGGGTTCATCAGGCCAAGTATGTCCTTATGGGGTGCACCAATTTTATTCATGCACAAGAAAGATGATTCTCTCAGGATATGTATTGATTACCGTCAGCTCAACAAAGTTACGGTCAAGAACATGTATCCATTTCCTAGAATAGATGACTTGTTTGACCAACTTCAGGGTTCTAGTTATTTGTCAAAGATAGACCTCAGATCAAGCTACCATCAGCTCAGAGTTAGAGAATGTGACATCCCGAAGATAGCTTTCCGTACTCAGTAAGGTCACTTCAAATTTATATTCATGTCCTTTGGTCTTACCAATGCCCTTGCAGCTTTCATGGACTTGATGAATTGAGTGTTCAAGCAATACTTGGACATATTCGTTATAGTCTTCATAGATGATATTCTTGTCTATTCCCACACAGAGCATGATCATTCAGACCATCTCAGAATTATTCTTCAGACTCTCAAGGATCTTCAGTTGTTTGCCAAGTTTATTAAGTGCGAATTTTGGGTAAGATCAGTAGCATTCCTTGTCCATATTGTTTCCAGTGATGGAATTAGAGTAGATCCTCAGAAAACCAGAGCAGTAAGAAATTGGCCTTGCCCCATATCTCCATCATATATCAGGAGTTTCTTGGGTTTGGCTGGCTATTATTGATGGTTTGTCGAGGGATTTTCTTCTATTGCGTCTTATATGTACAGATTGGCTCACAAGAAGGTCAAGTTTCAGTGGTCAGATTTATACGAGAAGACTTTTCAAGAATTGAAGACTAGACTCACTTCATCTATAGTTCTAGCTCTTCCAGATGGTTTAGACGGTTTCGTAGTCTATTGTGATGCATCTAGAGTGGGTTTAGGTTGTGTCCTTATGCAGTATGGTAAGGTCATAGCCTACGCCTCCAGACAGTTAAAGCCCCATGAGAAGAAATATAATACTCATTATCTTGAGTTAGCAGTTGTAGTATTTTCCTTAAAGATTTGGAGGCATTATCTATACGAAGTTCATGTAGATGTCTTCATAGATCATAAGAGTCTCTTGTATGTCTTTTCTCAGAAAGATCTCAATCTTCATCAAAGAAGGTGGTTTGAGCTCTTAAAGGATTACGATATGAGTGTCCTTCACCATCCGAGCAAGGCCAACATTGTGGTCGACGCTCTCAGTAGACCCTTCATGGGTTGTATTTCTCACATTGAGGATAGAAAGAAGAAGATAGCTTAGGAGATCCATCAGCTTTCCTAACTAGGCGTTCACTTAGTCAACTCTTCAAAGAGTGGTGTATGTGTTCAGAGAAGTTTAGTGTCATCTCTAGTTTCCGAGGTGAAAGAGAAGTAAGACGGGGATCCTAGCATTTTCAACCAAAAATTATTAGTTCAAAATCAGAAAGTAGAGCTTTTCTCTCGAGGGGGAGTTGGTTTTCTTCATTGTCAGGGTCGTCTGTGTGTTCCAGGTGTAGATGACTTGAGGCAGGGAATTCTTGCAAAAGTGCATGGTGCACGATTCTCTATTCATTGAAGGGAAATTAAGATGTACCGCAACTTGTGAGAGATCTATTGGTGCAGTGGGATGAAAAGAAATGTTGCAAAATTTGTGTCTAAGTGCTTTACATATCAGCAGGATAAGACAGAGCATCAGAAACCTAGTAGTTCCATGCAGGAGTTCAACATTCCTACTTAGAAGTGGGAAGAAGTGAACATGGACTTCGTGATGGGTTTTCCTTGTACCCGTCATGAACATGATTCTGTTTGGGTCATTGTAGCTATAATGACCAAGTCAGCTCAGTTTTTTCCAGTTCATACTTCTTATTCAGCCAAGGATTATGCCAACCTCTATATCAGGGAGTTGGTCAAATTACACGGTATTCCACTATCGGCCATCTCATATAGAGGTACCCAGTTTACCTCTCACTTTTAGAAAGCATTTTAAAAGGGTCTTGGTACCCAAGTTTATCTCAGTACGATGTTTCATCCTCAGACAGATGTTCAGGAAGAGAGGACCATTTAGACTCTTGAAGATATGCTAAGAGCGTGTCCAATTGATTTCAAGGGTAGTTGGGATGTCCACTTGTCTTTGATTGAATTTGCATACAATAATTGCTATCATTCCAGTATTCAGATGGCTTCATTCGAAGCTCTCTATGGTAGGAGATATAGATCTCCAATTGGTTGGTTCAAAGTTAAGGAGGCCTCAGCTATAGGTCCTGACTTGGTATTCGACTCCATAGAGAAAGTTTAGTTAATCAAAGAGAGACTCTAAACTACCCAGAGTCGACAGAAGTCTTATACAGATGTTCACAGAAAGGATCTAGAGTTCGAGGTCAATGAATATGTCTCTCTTAAAATCTCTGCCATGAAAGGAGTGAAGAGATTTGACAAGAAATGGAATCTCAGTTCCTAATATATCAGTCCCTTTAGGATTCTCAATCGTTTGGGCAAGGTAGTTTATGAGCATGAATTTCCTTAAGACTTAGCCTCAGTTCATCCAGTCTTCCATATCTCCTTGCTCAAGAAGTACATAGGTGACCCAGCAGTTTTAGTCCCTATTCAGAGCATTGACGTTCAAAATAGCCACTTTTATTAAGAGATTCCAGTCAAAATCTTAGACTATCAAACTCATAGATTCAGGAACAAAAAAGTCCCTCTAGTCAAAGTTCTTTGGCGAAATCAGTCTTATAAGGGAGCTACTTAGGAAGCAGAGGCAGATATGTGTACCAAGTATGCTCACCTCTTCTCCACTAATTTAAATCAAGCTCAAGGTAATAGTTCTCCTTAAGCTTTTTCAGTTTTGTGTTCATCTTACCATCATAAATTTGGTGTCTATGACCATTGCATACTTAGTCATGTATTTATGTATCAATTAAGTTATAAAATCATGCATCAGCTATGCATTTTCATCTTGAGAAACTCAGTTTATCAGAACATTCCATTGCACATTCATGTATATGTTATCCATGTATCAGATATGCATGAGTTCAGTATATTTGGCATGTTAGTCATGAAGTCATGTCTCAGTCACTCATGCTTAGTTCATGTTCATCTTACCTTTATCCCCTCTTTATCCCCTCTTAGTTGATTTCTCATTCGAGGAAGAATGTTTCTAAGGGGGAGATATTGTAATACCCCATAAAATGCTAAGTCTAGAATTCAGCTCATTTAGCTCTACAAGCCACAAGACGTAGAAAATTTTACAAGTGTTCGACTCTTAGTTTCATTTTAGATCTCCAAAACTTTAGGGATTTATTTGACGACCTTACCTACCTTTTTTTTTTAATTTTCAGGTTGCATTGTAATGGGGAAAGGTTGTAGTACATCCCAGGTAAGTTTTAGAATTTTTTAGATAGCGTAAGGGCACGTTTGGGTGCCCAAAATAGTAGCTCGAGGCAATAAGCCCGCGTCACCCTTGCTAGACCACTGCTCTAAGCCAGGCGATACCTTGGCCAGTCTGATTGACTTGCCAGGCGACGCCTTCTAACTCTGGTGGTACTCAGGTTTTTTCATAATTCACCTCTGTGTTTTTAAGGGTATTTTTGTCATTCTCCACTCATATATAAGCTTATAAACACAGGATTTGAGATCTAAAACACCAAAATATAGTGCTTTTGTTGAATTTCTCTCAAGAAAAACCAAGAACAAGTTTAGGGTTAATTGGGGGTTTCAAGTTTCAAGCAAATTCAACCGTAAGTTCCATGAATTATTAATCTAAGGTATGCATAGTGTTCATCCACGGATACCTTTAATTCGTGGAGTTCAAGAATCAATCTTTAAATACTAAATCATGAATGTTTTATGGTGAAATAGTTGTAATCATGTTGGTGGTTGTAGTTTTTTCTATAGAGTAGTAATTTGATGAATTTTCATGAATGTTATGATCGTGTAGTTGGAATCCATGAATTTGGATGGTTTAATGTGGTGTAAATTAGTGAATACACCTATGCCTTAAAGAGTGCATGCAATATGTTTGATAAAATAATTGGAATGCTATAAATCAAGTTTCCATGATTCAATAGTATCAAAATGGCAAGCCAATGTTAACCATTATAATTTGATATGAATTCCATGCTATATGCTTTATGATTTCACATGAATTCCATGTTATTGTTATGTGTTATAGTTGTGGTATGAAATGAGCATGATATTGAAGCTATCCAAGTATATACATGTAGTATGAAATCCCCTTTCTATGTATAAGATGTTGAGAACTATGATTAGAATGAAATCTCTTACTTATGGTATTGTGAATTATGCACTCCAATCTTATGATCAAGTCAGTCATATGTGTTAGTTTCCTTCTATCGAGTCCTGGGGGTATTCATACCCAAAAAATATAGTTGTGTGCCTAGAGACATGTCATGTTTCATGATCTCCAGAATTAAGCCATGATTCAATAGAAATCAGTTAGTCATGTGACTCAGGAAAACCTTATGATATCAGTCAGTTATCAGATATCACTAGTATTCCGTCAGTTAACGAAATTCAGTAAGTTCAGTCTACGTACAGTAAGTTATTCATGTTCAGTCTCTTCAGATAGGAGTAGAAGTTAGCACCGAGTAAACCCAAAGATGGGAACTCACCTGTTATATGAGGGTGTGATTCTTAACAGTCATCCTTGCATTCTAGAACTATATAGCCAGCATAGGTTGAGACATCACAACCTGTTATATGAGGATAGATGAGGTGGCTTAACCTATTATATGAGGGTTCCCACCGTTCTCACTAGGGTTACCTATTATATGAGGGTTTCTCACATGTTGTCCTTACTAGTGGCGCATACTGACACCCTTTCAGTCGGGGCAGAGATTGGACCCTAGCTTTGCCATAATGGCACATATGGGGCATGTTGGTTAAACAACTACTTTCCATAGTTTCAGTATCAATCTCAGCAAAAAAACTCAGATAGTTCTTTAGATTTTAGTATATCAGGACTATCAGATACAGTCAATTCAGTTACAATATGGAACTCAGGTAGTTCCATCAGATTCAAGACTGTCAGACACAGTCACCCATAATTATCAAAACTATATTATCAATCACGTTAGTTATCAGTAAATCATGTATTAGCATACAAAGCTAGATGTCACTCATTCACGATATGAGTTACTATGTTGAATGTTTGCACTCTCACATTCAAACCAGTCAGTTAGTTAGCATTGTTTATGGATGTAAAAACTTTTGCATTTAGCCTACCTCACTCGTATACTCAGTACTCCATTTGTACTGATGTATTTGCGCTATGGTAATTATTTTATGTTACACCATAGGTTCAGAGACACGAGTTCCAGATCAGCAGTAGCATTCCAGTCGTAGAGTTGCAGTGAGTCCTCTTCATTTGAGGAAGTTATAATTTGATTCATTTACTATTTTAGTTAGCTTTCAGTTTTATGGAGTTAGTTGGAGACATCTTCCTTCAACTCCTTATTCAGATAGTACTTAGAGTTTTTCAGATTCAATTACTATTTAGTTCAGATTTATATTTAGTTTTGACTTAGATTCAGATCTTTTTGGTATGTGTTACCCCACATAGATATTATTATTGATAGACACGTTATTCAAATTAACCTTATGGCCTATTGTTTATGTTTTCTGCATATTGCATGTATATTATATAGTGTACAGATACAGATATCTTTCATGAGTTAGCTTGTAGTCCTACGGTGTCATGAGCACTGTGTAGCATTCTAGTTCAGATAATTGGGGCTTTACAAAATTGGTATCAGAGCCAGGTTCAATAGAGTCCTAGGAAGTTTAAAATCCACATCTATTAGGGTCTTGTACATGGGTTTTTTGCGCGCCACATTTATGTACAAGAGGCTATGCTATGTTTTAGGAATTGTTCCCTTATTTCAATTTTTATTTCGTGCTAATGAGGATAATGTTAAGTTAAATTCTCAATCTAATACATTCTTCTCTTATTTAGGAATATGCCTTCAAATAAAAAAAACCAGTCAGTTCCTCAGCTCAAAGATCCTTTGGGCCAACATTCTTCTCATGCGGAGTTTAGGGCCACATTCATTAAACTTTCCCAATCTGTGGATTCTCAGAATGAATGGCCACAAGTTATTTCATCCAATCCAGTGGCCAACTCAGTTGCAGCCAGGATTCGGGACTTTACCCGAATGAACCCTCCATCTTTCTTTGGGTGTAAGTCAGATGAAGACCCACAAGAGTTTGTTGACCAAGTCCAGAAAGTCATTGACATCATGGGTGTTACTTTTATTAAGAGTTCTGAGTTATTCGCATACCAGTTGAATGATTAGGCTCATACTTGGTACAAATAGTGGAAGTCCGAGAGGGTAGATGATGCAAGTCCTACTGAGTAGGAGGAATTTGTCAAGACCTTGTTAGATAGATTCTTTCCCTAAGAGCTGAGGGAGGCCAAGGTCTTTGAGTTCATCAACCTCAGACAGGGAAATATAATGGTTACAGAGTATTCTCTCAGATTTACTCAGTTATCCAGACATGTCCCTCATGTGGTTGCAGCCAGCAGGGCTAAGATGAGCACGTTTGTGTCAGGGGTAGATGATAGTATGGTAAATGAGTATAGAGCTGTGATACTAAATAGTGATATGAATTTACCTAGGCTCATGAACCATGCCCAGCAAATTGAGGAGCAAAAGGTTAGGAATAGGGAGAGGTAGAACAAGAGAGCAAGATTAGGTAGTTTCACTTTTTCTCAGCTCAAATAAGAGAGAGAATATCATTCGCAGTTTCATCCTAAGTTAGCAGTTCCATCCCTTTTCTTTGCCATTGCCTCAGTGCCTAAACTCAGAGATAGCAACAGAGATAAAGCACCAGGCTCTCAATCTCAGGATAGTGTTAGCAGTGCAGGCACTGCTAACACTATCCTGAGATTGCCCACTCCACACTCAGGGTATGTGTGGAGTGGGTAGTGGCATTTTTTTTGGTTGTGGCAAGCTAGGCCACAGAGTTAGAGACTGTCCTCAGCTAGATCCTCAAGGTCAGCAGAATTGTTCCACAGCTCAGTCCGGTCGCTCAAACTAGTAGGGTGCCACTTCCAGTGCTACTAGTAGGCAATGCCCAAAAAGACTCTATGCTCTTCAGACCCGATAGGATTAGGAAAATTCTCCTGATATCATTTCTGGTACGTTACAGATTTTCCATGTTCATGTTTATCCTTTGCTAGACCCAGGTGCATCCTTGTCTTTTGTTAATCCATTCATAGTAGGCGATTTTAGAATCAGTCCTGAAATTTTAGCAGAGCCCTTTTCAGTCTCTACCCCAGTGGGTAAAACCATCATAGCTCGGTGGGTATATAGAAACTGCCCGATTATAATGTTTTAAAAATCCATGTCAGCAGATTTAGTCGAATTAGAGATGACTAATTTTGATGTCATTCTTAGCATGGATTGGATTTATTCCTGCTATGCCATAGTCTACTGTAGAAATAGGGTAGTTCAGTTTTAGTTCCTGAACGAGCTCATCCTAGAGTGGAAGGGTAGTATTTCATCTTTTAGGGGTCAGCTTGTTTCCTACCTTCGGGTAAGGAAAATGATTTTTAAGGGATGTGTGTATCATCTCATGCATTTTAAAGATTCCAGTTCTGAATGTCTCAATCTTGAATCAGTTCTATTTGTTAATGAATATTCAGACGTCATTCTAAAAGATCTTTCAGGCATTCCTCTCGAAAGGGAAATAGACTTCGGTATTGATCTTCTCCCAGATACTCTGCCTATTTCTATTCCATCATATAGAATGGCATTATCATAACTAAAGGAACTGAAAGATTAGTTGAAGGATCTCTTAGATAAGGGGTTCATCAGGCCTAGTGTGTCTCCATGGGGTGCACCAGTCTTATTCGTGTGCAGGAAAGATGGTTCTCTCAGGATGTATATTAATTACTGTTAGCTCAACAAAGTTACGATCAAGAATAGATATCTACTTCGTAGAATACATGACTTGTTTGACCAACTTTAGGGTGCCAGTTATTTCTCCAAGATAGACCTCAGATAAGGCTACCATCAGCTCAGAGTTAGAGAATGTGACATCCCGAAGATAGCTTTTCGTACTCAGTATGGTCACTTTGAATTTCTAGTCATGTCCTTTAGTCTTACCAATGCCCCTACAGCTTTTAAGGACTTGATGAACCAGGTGTTCAAGCAGTACTTGGACATATTCGTCATAGTCTTCATAGATGATATTCTGGTCTATTCCTGCACTGAGCGTGATCATTCAGACCATCTCAGAATTATTCTTCAGACTCTCAGGGATCATTAGTTGTTCGCCAAGTTTTGTAAGTGCAAATTTTTCCTAAGATCAGTTGCATTCCTTGGCCATATTATTTATAGTGATGGCATTAGAGTAGATCCTCAAAAAACTGAAGTGGTAAGAAACTGGCCTCGCCCCGTATCTCCATGAGATATCAGGAGTTTCTTGGGTTTGGCTGGCTATTACTGACGATTTGTCAAGGGATTTTCTTCTATGGCATCTTGTATGTACAGATTGAATCAGAAAAAGTTCAATTTTAGTGGTCATATTCATGCGAGAAGAGTTTTCAGGAATCAAAGACTCGACTCACTTTAGCTCCAATTCTAGCTCTTCCAGATGGTTCAGATGGATTTTTAGTCTATTGTGATGTATCCATAGTGGGTTTAGGTTGTGTCCTCTTATAGTATGGTAGGGTTATAGCCTACGCCTCCAGATATTTAAAGCCCTATGAGAAGAATTATCCTACTCATTATCTTGAGTTAGCAGCCATAGTATTTACTTAAAGATTTGGAGGCATTGTCTATACAGAGTTCATGTAGATGTCTTCATAGATCATAAGTCTCCAATATGTCTTTTCTCAGAAATATCTCAATCTTCGTCAAAGAAGGTGGTTAAAGCTCTTGAAGGATTATGACATAAGTGTTCTTTACCATTCGGGCAAGGCCAGCATTGTAGCCAACGCTCTCAATACACTTTGCATGGATAATATTTTTCACATTAAGGATAGAAAGAAGAAGATAGCTCAGGATACCCATAAGCTTGCCAAACTAGGCATTTGCTTAGTTGACTCTTTAGAGGGTGGTGTATGTGTTCAGAGTAGTTTAGAGTCATCTTTAGTTTCTTAGGTAAAAGAGAAGCAAGACAGAGATCCTAGCCTTGTCAAGCTAAAAGAGTTAGTTCAGAATCAAAAAGTAGAGGTTTTCTCCTAAGGGGGAGATGGTGTTCTTTGTTGTTAGGGTCGTCTATGTGTTCTAGGTGTAGATGACTTAAGGCAGTAAATTCTTGTAGAAGCACATGGTGCACGATACTCTATTCATCTAGGGGCCACTAAGATGTACCGCAACTTGCAAGAGATCTATTAGTGGAGTTGGATGAAAAGAGATGTTGCAGAATTTATGGTTAAGTGCTTTATATGTCAACAGGTTAAGATAGAGCATCAGAAACCTAGTGGTTCCATGTAGGAGTTCACCATTCCTACTTGGAAATGGGAAGAAGTGAACATGGACTTCGTGATGGGTTTGCCTCGCACTCTGCTTCAGCATAATTCAGCTTGGGCCATTGTAGATAGAATAACCAAGTCAACAAATTTCCTTCTATTTCATAATTTTTATTCAGCCGAGGATTACCCCAAACTCTATATCAGGGAGTTTGTCAGATTACACGGTGTTCCACTATCTATCATTTTAGATAGAGGTACCCAGTTCCCTACTCACTTCTAGAAAGCATTCCAAAAAGGTCTTGGTACCCAAGTTTATCTCAGTATGGTGTTTCATCCTTAAATAGATGGTCAAGCAGAGAGGACCATTCAAACTCTTGGAGATATGCTAAGAGCGTGTGGAATTAATTTCAAGGGTAGTTGGGATAACCACTTGCCTTTGATTGAATTTGCATACAATAATAGCTATCATTCCAGATTTCAGATGGCTCCATTCGAAGCTCTCTATGGTAGGAGATGTAGATCTCTAATTAGTTGGTTCGAAGTTAGTAAGGCCTTAGTCATAAGTCCTGACTTGGTATTCGACGCCTTAGAGAAAGTTTAGTGGATCAGAGAAAGACTCCGGACTGCCCAGAGCCGATAAAAGTCTTATGCAGATGTTCATACAAAGGATCTTGACTTCGAGGTCAATGACTATGTCTATCTCAAGATCTCTCTCATGAAGGGAGTGAAGAGGTTCAACAAGAAAGGGAAACTCAGTCTTTGATATATCGGTCGCTTCAGGATTCTCAGTCACTTCAGCAAGGTACCTTATGAGCTCGAATTGCCTTCAGACTTAGCCTCAGTTCATTAAGTCTTCTATGTCTCCTTGATCATGAAGTACATAGGTGACCCAGCAGTTGTAGTCCCTATTCAGAGCATTGAAAGTAAGAACAACCTCTCTTATGAAAAGAGTCCAGTTAAAATCTTAGACTATCAGAATCATAGATTGAGGAACAAAGAAGTGCTTCTAGTTAAAGTTCTTTGGAGAAATCAGTCTCATGAGGGAGCTACTTAGGAAGATATGGCAGATATGCATACCAAGCATCCTCACCTCTTCTCCGCCAATTCAGATTAAGCTTAAGGTAACATTTCTCCTTAAGGTTCTTCAGTTTCATGTTCATATTCGTACTACATTCTGGGTAAGTTTCAGAATTTTTTGTGTAGCGTAAGGGCACGTTTGGGTGCCCAAAAATGTAGCTTGGGGCGATAAGCCCACGTCGCCCTGGTGAGAGCACTGCTCTAATCCAGGCAATGCCCTAGCTAGTCCGACGGACTTGCAAGGAAACGCCTGCTAACTCCGATGGTACTCAGGTTTTTTAGCATTTCACCTCGATATTTTTAAGGGTATTTTGGTCATTCTCCACCCATATATAAGCTTTTAAACATGAGATTTGAGCTCTAAAACACCAAAATATAGTTCTTTTGTTGAATTTCTCTCAAGAACAACCAAGAATAGGTCTAGGGTTCAATTGGGAGTTTCAAGTTTCAAGCAAATTCAATCGTAAATTCCATGAATTTTTTATCCAAGGTATGCGTAGTGTTCTTCCACGGATTCCTTTCATTCATGAAGCTCAATAATCAATCTTTAAATACTAAATCATGAATGTTTTGTGGTGATATGAGTGTACTCATGTTTGTGGTTGTTCTTTGTGCTATAGAGTTGTAATTTGTTGAATTTTCATGAAGGTTATGATCGTTTAGTTGGAACCCATGAATTTGGATGGTTTAATGTGGTATAAATTTTTGAATACACCTATCCCTTAAAGAGTGCATGGAAGGTGTTTTATAAAATGATTTTAATGCTATAAATCAAGTTTCCATGACTCAATAGTGTCCAAATGGAAAGCCAATGTTAACCATTATAATTTGATATGAATTCCATGCTCTATGCTTTATGATTTCACATGAATTCCACGTTATTGTTATGTGTTATGGTTGTGGTATGAAATGAGCATGATATTGAAGTTATGCAAGGATATACATGTTGTATGAAATCCCCTTTCTGTGTATAAGATGTTGAGAACCATGATTAGTATGAAATCCCTTACTTATGGTATTGTGAATTGTGGACTCTAATCATGTGTGTCAGTTTCCTTCTATCGAGTCCTGGAGGTATTCATACCCCAAAAATATAGATGTGTGCCTAGAGCCATGTCATGTTTTACGATCTCCAAAATCAAGCCATGGTTCAATAGAAATCAGTCAGACATGTGACTCAGGAAAACCTCAGGATCTTAGTCAGTTATCAGATTTCAATAGTATTCTATTAGTTAACGGAATTCAGCAAGTTCAGTCCACATACAGTCAGTTACTTATGCTCAGTCTCTTCTGATAGGATTAGAAGTTAGCACCGAGTGAACCCAAGGATAGGAACTCATCTATTATATGAGGGTGTGATTCTTAGCAGTCATCCTTGCATTCCAGAACTATGTAGCCATCATAGGTTGAGACATCGCATCCTGTTATATGAGGGTAGATGAGGTGGATTAACATGTTATATGAGGGTTCCCACTGTTTTCACCAGGGTTACCTGTTATATGAGGGTTTCTCACACGTTGTCCTTAATAGTGGTGCGATATTGACACTATTCCAGTCAGGGCAGAGATTGGACCCCAGCTTAGCCATAATGGCATATATGTGGCATGTTAGTTAAACAACTACCTCCCACAGTTTCAGTATCAATCTCAATAAAAGAAATCAGATAGTTCATCAGATTTCAGTATATCAGGATTGTCAGATACAGTTAATTCAGTTACACTATGGAACTCAGGTAGTTCCATCAGATTCAGGACTATCATACACAATCACCCATGATTATTAGAACTATCGTATCAGTTTTGTTAGTTATAAGTAAATCATATATTAACGAATAGAGCTAGATGTCACACATTCACGATTCTAGTTATTATGTATGCATGTTTGCACTCTCACATTCATATTAGTCCATCAGTTAGCATTGTTCATGCATGTAAACCCTTTTGCATTTAGCCTACCTCACTCGTATACTTAGTAATCCAGTTGTACAGACGCATTTGCGCTATGGTGCTTTTGCTTTATGTTACACCATAGGTTCAGAGACACGAGTTCTAGATCAGCAGTAGCATTCCAGTTGCAGTGATTCCTCTTCATTCGAGGACGATATAATTTGATTCATTTATTATTTCAGTTACCTTTCAATTTTATGGAGTTAGTTGGAGACATGTTCCTTTAACTCCTTATTCAGATAGTACTTAGAGGCTTTCAGATTCAGTTTTGACTTAGTTCAGATTTATATTTAGTTTTGATTTAGATTCAGTTATTTTGGGTATGATTTACCCCACATGGATGTTATTTTTGACAGACACGTTATTCCATTGAACCTTATGGTCTATTGTTCATGTTTTCCATATATTACATGCATATTATGCAGTGCATAGGTACAGATATCAATCATGGGTTAGCTTGTGGACCTACAGGGTCATGAGCACTGTGAAGAGTTCTGGTTCAGATAATCGAGGCACTACAGGTATGCGTAGAGTTCATCCACGGATCCCTTTCATCCGTAGAGTTCAAGAATCAATGTTTAAATACTAAATTATGTTTTTTTTGTGGTGATATAATCACATTCATATTAGTGGTTATTATTTATGTTATTGAGTAGTATTTTGATTTATTTTCATGGAGGTTATGATCATGTTAGTTGGAACCCATGAACTTGAGTGGTTTAATATGGTGAAATTTATGAATACACCTATGTCTTAAAGAGTGCATGCAGGGTGTTTGATAAAATGCCTAGAATTGCTAGAAATCATGTTTCCATGGCTCAATAGTATCTAAATGGCAAACCGATGTTAACCATTATGATTCAATATGAATTCCACGATATTGTTGTGTTGCTATTATTGTGGTATGAAGCATTCATGATAATGGAGTTAGACAATATGTACATGATATATATATGCACTCCGTACCATACATAAGATGTTGAGAACTATATGTAGTACAATATCCCCTACTTATAATTTTATGAATTGCGAACTCTGTTCACATGATCAAGTAAGTCATGTTGTGTCAGTTTCCTTCCATCGAGTCCTGGGGGTACTCGTACCCGAAAAATATAGTTGTGTTCCTAGAGCCATGTCATGTTTTTATGGTATCCGAAATAAAGCCATGATTTAGTAGAATTTAGTCAGTTATATGACTCAGGAAACCTCATGATCTTAGTCAGTTATCAGATATCAGTAGTATTCCGTCGATCAACAGAATTTAGTAAGATCAGTCCATGTCCAATTAGTAATCATGTTCAGTCTCTTAGGTTGGTGGTAGAAGTTAGCACTGAGTGAATACAAGGAAGGGAATTTACCTGCTAGTAGAGGGTGTGATTTTTAGAAGAAATCCTTGCGTTCCAGAACTACATAGCCAGCGTAGGTTGAGACATCATACCTGGTAGTTAAGGGTAGATGAGGTGGACTACCTTCCAGTAGAAGGTTCCCACCATTCTAATTTTGAGTACCTACCAGTAGAGGGTTCTTACAGCCTATCTTTACTAGTAGCGCGGTATTGAGACCCTTCCAGTCAGGGAAGAAATTAGACCCCAGCTGAGCTATAATGACATACATGGGGTATGTTGGTTAAACAACTACCTCCCATTGTTTCAGTTTCAGTCTTAGTAAAAGAACATAGATAGTTCTTCAGACTTCAACATACCAGAATTGTCAGATACAATCAATTCAGTAACAGTATGGAACTCAGATAGTTCCATCAAATTCAGGACTGTCAGAAACAGTCGCCCATGTTATCAAAATTCTAATATCATTCATGTTAGGTATCAGTAAACCATGCATTAGAGTACAGATCCAGCTATTACGTATTCAGGATCTCAGTTACTATGTATGCATATTTTTACTCTCACGTCCATATTAGCCAGTCAATTAGCATTGCTCATGCATGTAAACCCTATGAATTTAGCCTACCTCACTCATATATTCAGTACTTTTAGTTGTACTGACGCATTTGTGCTATGGTGCTTTCTTTTTATGTTACACCATAGGTTCAAAGACATGGGTTCCAGATCAGCAGTAGCAGTTATATTTCAGTGTACAGAGTTGTAGTGAGTCCTCTTCATTCGAGGGCGATATGAGTTGATTTTTTTTTTTTTTTAGTTAGCTTTCAGTTTATGAAGTTAGTTGGAGACATATTCCTTCAACTCCATACTCTGACAGTATTTAGAGGCTTTTAGATTTTAGATTCAGACTTCAGTTATTTTGGGTATTCGTTGCCCCATATGGATGTTATGATTAATCAGATACTTTATTCAGTTGAACCTTATGGCATATTATTCATGTTTTCCATATTTTACATATATATTATGCAGTGTACAGGTACAGATATCAGTCATGGGTTAGCTTGTGGTCCTTCAGGGTCATAAGTACCGTGTACCATTTCGGTTCAGAAAATTGGGGCGTTACAAATTTAGTATTTGAGACTAAGGTTCAATAGCATCCTAGTAAGTCTAAAAGCCGTATCTAGTAGAGTCTTGTACATGGGTGTGTAGCGCACCATATTTATGCACAGGAGTCTATGAAATATTTTAGGAACAGTTTCCCTTCTTTCAGTATCTATGTCGTGCTAGTGAACATAATCTCAAGTTGAATTCCCAGTTTAGTCTATTCTTCTCTTATTTCAGAACATGCCTCCAAAAGAGAAAAAACTAGCCAGCTCCTCAGCTCGAAGATCCTTTGGGCGAACATGTTTTTCATGAAGAGTTTAGAGCCATATTCACCACACTTGCTCAGTCTGTGGCTGCCTAAAATGAATAGATAACAGTCGTTTTAGCTAATCCAGTGGCCAACTCAGCTGCAGCTAGGATTTGAGACTTCACCCGAATGAACCCTCCATTTTTCTTTGGGTCTAAGTTTGACGAAGACCCTCAAGAATTCATTAACCAAGTCGAGAAGGTCATAAATATCATGGGAGTTACTTCTGCTAAGAGTGCTGAGTTAGCCGCATACCAGTTACAAGATGTGGCTCATACTTAGTACAAGCAGTGAACGTCCGAAAGGGTAGATGGTGCAGGTCCTATAGAGTAGGATAAATTTTTCACGACTTTCTTAGACAGATTCTTTCACCAAGAGCTGAGGGAGGAAAAAGTTTTAGAGTTCATCAACCTCAGGTAGGAAAATATGACGGTTAAAGAGTACTCTCTCAAATTTACTCAGTTAGCCAGAAATGCCCCTCATGTGGTTGCAGACAGTAGGGCTAAGATAAGCAAGTTTGTGTTAGGTGTGAATATTAGCGTCGTAAATGAGTGTAGGTCTGCGATTCTAAACAGTGATATGACTTTAGCCAGGATCATGACCCATGCTTAACAAATAGAGGAGCAGAAGATTAGGACTAGGGAGAGGCAGAACAAGAAAGCAAGGTCAGGAATTTTCAGTTTTTCTCAGCCTAAATCAGAAGGAGGAAACCATTTGCAATTTCTTCCTAAGCCATCAGTTCCAGCTCCTTCCTCCGCCAGTGCCCCAGTGCCAAAATTCAGAGATGGCAATAGATAGAGAGCACCATGCTCTAAGTCTCCGGGCAGTGTTATTAATGCTCGTACTTATCTTCATTATCAGACTTATGGTAAGAACCATCAGGGTACTTATATGGTAGGCAACAAAACTTGCTTTGGATGTGGCAAGCCAGGCCACAGTATTAGAAATTGTCCGCTGTCGGGTCCTTAGGGTCAGCAGAACTATTCTACAACTCAGTTCAATTGCCCAAACCAGTAGGGTGCCAGTTCTAGTGCTTCTAGTGGGCAATGCCCAAATAGACTCTATGCTCTTTAGACCCAACAGGATTAGGAAAATTCTCCTGATGTCATTACTGGTATGTTACAGATCTTTCATGTTCATGTTTACGCTTTGCTAGATCCAGGTGCATCCTTGTCTTTTATTACTCCTTATATAGTAGGCGATTTCGAAGTCAATCCTAAAATTCTAGAAGAGCCCTTTTCAGTATCCACCCAATTGGGTAAAACCATCATAACTTGGTAGATATACAGGAACGGCCCGGTTATGATATTTCATAAAGTCACTTCAGCAGATCTAGTCAAGTTAGAGATGATTTATTTTGATGTCATTCTCAACATGGATTGTTTTCATTCCTGCTATGCCATAGTCGACTGTAGAAATAGGATAGTTTAGTTTCAGTTCCCAAATAAGCCCATCCTAGAGTGGAAGGGTAGTAATTCATCTTTTAGGGGTCGACTTATTTCCTACCTTTGGGTAAGGAAAATAATATCTAAAAGATGTGTTTATTATCTCGTGCATGTCAAGGACTCTAGTTCCAAATCTCCCAATTTTAAATCCATATCGGTGGTTCATGAGTATTCAGATATGTTTCCCAAAGATCTTCCAGGCATTCCTTCCGAAAGGAAAATAGACTTCAGCATAAATCTCCTTCCAAATAATTGGCCTATTTCCATTCCGCCATACAGAATGGCACCAGCAGAACTCCAGGAACTGAAAGAACAGTTGAAGGATCTCTTGGATAAGGGATTCATCAGACCCAATATTTCCCCGTGGGGTGCACCAATCTTATTCATGTTCAAGAAAGATAATTCTCTCAGGATGTGCATTGATTACCGTTAGCTCAATAAAGTCACGACCAAGAAAAGGTATCCACTTCCTAGAATAGATGACTTTTTTGACCAACTTTAGGGTACCAGTTATTTCTCCAAGATAGACCTCAGATCAGTCTATCATCAACTCAGAATTAGAGAATGTGACATCCCGAAGACAACTTTTCGTACTCGGTATAGTCAGTTCGAGTTTCTAGTCATGTCCTTTGGTCTTACCAATGCCCCAGCTGCTTTTACGGGCTTTATGAACCATGTGTTCAAGCAGTACTTAGACATATTTGTCATAGTATTCATCGATGATATTCTGCTCTATTCCCGTACTAAGCACAATCATTCAGACCATCTCAGAATTGTTCTTCAGACTCTTAGATATCATCAGTTATTTTCCAAATTCAGTAAGTGCAAATTTTATCTAAGATCAGTAGCATTCCTTGGCCAAATTGTTTTTGGTGATGGAATTAGAGTAGACCCTTAGAAGACTGAAACGGTAAGAAATTGTCCTTGCCTCATCTCTTTATCGGATATCAGGAGTTTCTTGGGTTTGGCTAGCTATTATAGAAGGTTTGTTGAGGGATTTTCTTCTGTTGCATCACCTATATCTAGATTGACTCAGAAGAAGGTCAAGTTTCAGTGGTAAGATTCTTGCGAGAAGAGTTTTCAGGAGTTGAAGACTTAACTCACCTCAGTTCTAGTTCTATCTCTTCCAGATGGTTCAGATGGGTTCATAGTATATTATGATGCATCCACAGTGGGTCTAGTTTATGTCCTCATACATCATGGTAATTTTATAGCCTATGCCTCCAGATAGTTAATGCCTTATGAGAAGAATTATCCTAATCATGATCTTGAGTTAGCAGCTGTAGTATTTTCCTTAAATATGTGGAGGCATTATCTCTATGGAGTTCATATAGATGTCTTCACAGATCATATGAGTCTTCAGTAAGTATTTTCTCAAAAAGATCTCAATCTTCTCAAGGAAACGTTGTTAGAGCTCTTGAAGGATTATGACATGAGTGTCCTTTACCATCCGGGCAAGGCCAACGTTGTGGATGACACTCTCAGTAGACTCTCCGTGGGTAGTGTTTCTTACATTGATGACAACAAAAAAATACTAGGCATTTGGTTAGTCGATTCTTCAGAGGGTGGTGTTTGTGTTTAGAGTAGTTCAGAATAATCTCTAGTTTCTGAGGTAAAAGAAAAACAAGATAGTAACCTCAGCCTTGTCAAGTTGAAAGAGTCAGTGAAAATATGTTTCCACACTCGGTATGGTCACATCAAATTTCTAGTCATGTCCTTTAGTTTTACCAATGACCCAGCCACTTTCATGGACTTGATGAATTGACTGTTTAAGCAGTACTTGGACATGTTCATCATAGTCTTCATAGATGATATTCTGGTCTATTCCTGCAGTGAGTGAGATCATGTAGACTATCTCAAAATAGTACTTCAGACTCTCAGAGATCATCAGCTATCCACCAAATTCAGTAAGTTTGAATTTTGGCTAAGGTCAGTAGCATTCCTTGGTCATATCATTTCTGATGATGGCATTAGAGTAGATCCTCAAAAGATCGAAGAAGTAAGAAACTGGCCTTGCGCTGTCTCTCCATCAGATATTAGGAGTTTCTTGGGTCTGGATGGCTATTACAGATGGTTTATTGAAAGATTTTCTTCTATTACATCCCTTATGTCCAGATTAACTCCGAAGAAAGTGAAGTTTTAGTGGTCAGATCCTTGCGAGAAGAGTTTTCAGGAGGTGAAGACTCGACTTACCTCAACTCCAGTCTTAGCTCTTCCAGATGGTTAAGATGGTTTCGTAGTGTACTGTGATATATCAAGAGTGGATTTGGGTTATGTCCTCATGCAGCATGGTAAGGTCATATTCTACGCTACCAGATAGCTTAAACCCCATGAAAAGAATTATCCTACTCATGATCTTAAGTTAGCAGCCATAGTATTTGCCTTGAAGATTTGGAGGCATTATCTATACGATGTTCATGTAGATGTGTTCACAGATCATAAGAGCCTTTAGTATGTCTTTTCTCAGAAAAATCTCAATATTCGTTAGATAAAGTGATTAGAGCTCTTGAAAGTTATGACATGAGTGTCCTTTATTATCCGAGCAATGCAAATATAGAGGCGGACTCTCTCAGCAGACTTTCTATGGGTAGTGTTGCATATATAGATGATAGTAAGAAGAAGTTAGCTCAGGAATTCCATCATCTTGCCAAACTAGACGTTCACTTAGTCGATATAAAGGAGGGTGACACTCTAGTTTCCAAGGTGAAAGAAAAGCAAGATAGAGATCCCATCCATGTCAAGTTAAAAGAGTCAGTCAAGGATCAGAAAGTAGAGGCTTTCTCCAAAGGGGGAGATAGTGTTTTATGTTGTCAAGGTTTTCTCTGTGTTCTATGTGTAGATGACTTAAGGCAGAGAATTCTTGCAGAAGTGCATAGTGCACACTACTCTATTCATCCAAGGGGCACTATGATGTACCGCGACTTGCGAGAGATCTATTGGTGGATTGGGAAAAAGAGAGATGTTGCAGAGTTTATGGCTAGGTGCTCTACATGTCAGTAGGTTAAGATATAGCATCGGAAGCCTAGTGGTCCTACTTGGAAGTGGGAAGAAGATAACATGGAGTTTGTGACGGGTTTGCCTTGAACTCGTCGTCAACAAGATTCAGTCTGGGTTATTGTAGATAGAATTAATAAATTAGCTTATTTACTTCAAGTTCATACCTCTTATTTAGCCGAGTATTATGCCAAACTCTATATTAGGGAGTTGGTCAGATTGGGTGATGTTCTGCTATCTATTATCTCAGACAGAGGTACCCAATTCACCTCTCACTTCTGGAAAGCATTCTAAAAGGGACTGGTACCCAAGTTAATCTTAGTATAGTCTTCTATACTCAGATAGATAGTCAAGTAGAGAGTAACATTCAGACTTTAAAAAATATGATACGTGCGTGTGCAAGTGATTTCAAGTTTAATTGAGATGACCACTTTCCTTTGATTGAGTTTGCATATAATAATAACTATCATTCCAGTATTCGGATGGCTCCATTCGAAGTTCTCTATGGTATGAGATGTAGATCTCCAATCGGTTGGTTCGAAGTTAGGGAGGCCTCAGTCATAGGGCTTGAATTGGCATTCAATGCCTTATAAAAAGTCTAGTTGATCAGAGAAAGACTCCGGGCTGCTCAAAGCCAACAAAAGTCTTATACAAATGTACGTATAAAGGATCTCAAGTTCTAGATTGATGACTATGTCTATCTAAAGGTCTATCCCATGAAGGGAGTGAAGAGATTCGGCAAGAAGGGAAAGCTCAGTCCTCGATATGTCTGTCCCTTCAAAATTCTCAGTCGTTTTGGCAATGTAGCTTATGAGCTTGAATTGCCTTTAGATCTAGCCTCATTTCATCTAGTCTTCCATGTCTCTTTGCTCAATAATTGTATAGGTGACCCATCATTTGTAGTCCCTATTTAAGGCATTGATGTTTAGAACAACCTCTCTTATAAAGAGATTTCAGTTAGAATCTAGAATATCAAACTCGTAGACTGAGGAACAAAGAAGTCAAGCTAGTCAAAGTTCTTTGGAAAAATCAGTTTGTTGAGGGGGCTACTTAGGAATCAGAAATAGACATGCATACTAAGTATCCTCGCCTCTTCTCCGCCAACTCAGATCAAGCTCAATGTAACAGTTCTCCTTAAGATTACTCAGTTTTATGTTCTCTATTCATCAAAAACTTGGCATCAAGTACCATTTTATATAGCATTTATGTATCAGTTTAGTTTTATAATTATGCATCAGACATGCATTCTCATTTTGAGAAATTTAGTTCCTCAAAACACTCAGTCATGCATTCATGAATCAGTTATACATGCATCAGATATGCATGTTCAGTATGATATATTCATCTTATCAATCATGTCAGTCATGAGATCATGTTACAATTATTCATGATCACTATGTATGGCAGTTTATGTTCTTCCCCTCACTCTCAGTCTCATTCGAGGACGAATGTTCTCAAGGGGAGATATTGTAATACCCCATATCTTTTCCTAGCTTAAAATCATCTCAAGAATGTTAAAACTTTCTTTGAAATATGAATCCACTTTTCTACACATGCTATTTTTAAGATTTTCACTTTTTGTCATGTGGGAAATCAAATAAGCTTTCCATCGATACCAGTTTGATAAAAATCTAGTGTCAGATGAGAGAGTTATGGCCAAAATACAGAAGGCAGTAAAACCGCCCAGGTGCGATGATTCAGGCCGACGGACAATCAGAAAAGTGACGGACCATCGATGTAAGACCCCATAAAGTTTCGATGATGTTAGAATTCCGAAGCAAAGACAGGAATATCTTAAGACTCTAATTCTCTTACTAAGTGCTACAACACTTAGTTTATTTCTGAGTCCCCAATCTTCATTGAATTATTTCACGACCCTTTCGACCCCCAACGGTTGATATTATGGTTAATTCCTGATCCAGGAAGTCTATAGTGTTCCCAAAAAAGTTTCAAACCTTTTGATGCCCGTTTAGACCTCATTTAGCCCTCTAAGATAGTTGACCAATGCGATATTGGTGTGCCGCGTTGCCTATTGCATTGTTCAGTTTTGTGGAAAAAAAGTACTAGGGCTTGACATGATATCAGCGCGCCGCATCGCCTATCGTGTTGGTCAATTTTAGTGCAGGAAAAGTACTGAGGCTTGGTGCAATTATAACAAGACGCATTGATTTTTCATCGATGGGTCGATATACTGCATCGGCAATAGCGTCGACGCCCAATTATTTCAACACTTAAAAATCTGCATCCTAGGGGTAAATTGGACATTTTTTCCCATACCCTTTCAGCTCTATCATGGGATTAAACCCCTTGGACACCAAAAATAGCCCCATTTCATCTAAAATTCTCACGAACTCTCGTAAGGGTTTCATCCTAAAGACCCAAATATCTAGAGATTCAACAGTGAGTTTTTGATAATTTTTGGAGATTTGGATTCCTCATCCCGTGGGCTACAAGAAGCACTCATTATTTTTGTGAATAGAGTTAGTGAGTCAAAAGTTCATCCCAAAGCTTAAGGTCTAAGGTATGTGAGGTTTTGAACGAGGGTAACCCTTTCACCTTTGTTCCCCAAAACTTATTTACATCATGATTTTGCTGAAATCCATGGGGTCTTTACATGAATTTGAATTGGGGGTTTTCACCCATTATTATTGAATGCATTACCTTGATATTTCCCATTAATTGTGAGTTAATTTGCATGATTTCTACATTCTTTCTTGAGTATTTACAGCTAGGTATAAACCCCATGATTTTACTCCTTGAGAAGCTAATATTTGAAATGTTGAAATATTGAAGCATATGACTACATTGAGATTTTGAGATGAGTTGCTGAAATTTTCAGATTTCCACATGATTTGTGAATCTATATGCTATATATTATGCTTTTGATAACCTTTAACTTGATATTGAACTATGGGTTAGTAAGATCTATTTGAGACTTGTGAAATTATAAATTCTCCTGCTATAAGCACCCATGATTTGAGCATTTTGAGATGATTGCGAAATGAATTGACCTAATGGTCAGAAAGCTTTGAAATCCACTTTACTATATGAGATTATTGATTTGATTAATGGGTTTGTGGTGAACCATGAGATTATTCTAAAAGTGGATCTTTATGTAATAAGCGTAGGTAATCTAAAGGGAGTAGTATTTAGCACTGAGCGGATAAGTTACTATGGTTTCTTACCCCAAGAACAACATACCACTGTAGGATGTGAACTTGAGGCTGATTATATTATGATTATGAGTGTTGTTGAAGCCAATTTTATTGTGTGAGCCCTAGGTTAATTTTTGTTTAGTGACCACTAGACCTACGTTATACTCCTTGGCATGAGTATGACGCTCCCCCCAAACATGGGGTCTCTTTCTTAGGAGGACAAATTATTGGACTACATATAGCTCGCATAGTTAATGTCGGTTATGAGAACCTCCCTTTCCCTTTTGAGCTTCGAAATTAGATGCTTATTTTCCTTACCTATAAGTTATTTTCCTAAATGATTGAATTGCAAAGATATTCCCTAAGCAAGATATTGACTTGAGATGAGATATTTTTCTAAAGTGAATGAAATGCCTTCAAGTATGTTTTCAAGTTTTTAAATTTTGAATTCCAAGTATTTGAGTTTCTAAATGATTGTGAAGTGTTGAGCAATTAAGGAGTTTCACTCTCTTTGAGACATATGCATGACTTGAAAGTATTCTTTAAAATCCCTTAGCATTTGGGCATTGAGAGTAAGAGAAGGTTTCCGATTTTGAAGTTAAATAATGATGACTCATGAGATTGTGGTACATGCCTCATTCTATATGATTTATAAGGTTTATGTTTTATACTTGTTCACGCTATGTGAGTCATCTCATTATGCACATATGATTTGATTAAAGAAACATCATTTCTACTTTATACATATGCATGCACCCCCACATACTCAGTACATTCAAAGTACTGATCGACATATATGTCTATGTGTTATATTGTGTCATAATATAGGTTCAGGTGCTCTGTCCCAGCCTCACCCATGATTCTTTAAGTACCCTACCTACATTATCTACAGTGGTGAGTCCTCATGGTTCGAGGGCCAAGCTTCAGATATTTGTTGTACTTGAGAGACTATGTTTTTCCTTCAGTTCATTTTGAGTCAGTTGGGGACCATCCCAAGGGCTCTCTAGATTTTGATTTGTAGAGGCTATGTCAGACTAGTATAAGACTTTTCATGCGTTGAGGGTTTGATATTGTGGTTTTGTTGAGATTTTTCTATATTGTGGTCATATGGAACGAGTATATTTTACCTACTTTCTTTTATGTGATATGACTATGTGAGTGTTCAGTCTATTCCTATCTTGATTTGGGTTACATTAGGTAGAAACCGGTTCAAACGGTTAGTTTGGGGCTACTCGTAGCCCTAAGTACTGCATGATACCCCCGGAGGAAATTTTGAGTCGTTACAAACTTAGTATAAGAGCCTAAAGTTTCTAAGGATTCCTAGGGAGTCTGACAAGCTGCGTTGAGTAGGGTCTTGATCATCGGTGTATATAGTGCCATATCTATGAGCAATAGGCTACGAGACATTTTAGGAAAAAGTTGTTTCTTCTTTTAGATTCCATCGTGCCTACAGTTGTTCCTCTTATCTAATGATCCGTGCTCTTTTATTTTCATAAAATGCCTCCTCAAAAAGTGAATGTCCGCAGAAAAAATGCTGAGCAACCCCCGCCTGTTGATCCTCTAAATGAGACAGTGTCCCATACTGAGTTTAGGATGGCTTTTTAGGCATTAGCCCAAGTGGTCACTGATGTTGGGTGTATTTGTGCATTCTAGCACTACTATCCTAGCCCTTTTATCCTTGTTTTAAGGATGATTTTTATTCTATATGTTCTTATAATGATGTAAATGAGAATCCATGTGTAAAGGTATGTGCTTACAATGTTTAATAGTGTTTTCACATGAGTTTTGATTCAATTTGAGCATTTAGAGTTCAACCGAGAAAACTAGTGTGACTAGCGTGAGCTAGATGTTTGTGTAGTCTATTATGTTGGGTTCTAATGTGTTTTAATGAGTTACTAAGGTTGTTATTATTTACTTATATATGAAAAAACTTAGTGATAATGTTCATATAAATTGGATCAAGACAAGAGTCAAAACAATGAGCTAAAGATCAAAGTGAAATTAGCCTATGCTTAGGTTGTGTTTTGAGTTTATCGTGTTGTATGTTGTGTTCTTTTGAGCTCTAAATTATTGTGTTTCATGCTATAGTATTCTTGGTTGATTGATTATGATGATATATAAAGGATATACAAGCTTCAAATAAAGTAGAAACAACTCACAAAGGCTTGAAATAGACTAACAGAAGCATAATACTCAACTCGATGCAAATTTGGATATCTGAAATGTTTTGGGTGAGTGAGGGAGTGTAAAAATCTATTTGGAAGCTTTATAGGTGCCAAAATTCTCAGAAGGCACCCAAAAAAGTGTACCCTCACAATGGGTTCGTGTCGCGACCCCTAAATAAGTCAAATAGCCCTCGCGACGCAACCCATAATCAAGTTAAACATGTATCGCGACACGACCCTGGATATATGTTGAGAAAATTGTTCCAGCTATAAAACGAACATTTTAACACATTTAGGTTATATCTTCTGAATTGGGGAACGGATAGGAGCAGCGAAAAATGAGAGAAATCTCTCATTTAGGTCTCCAAACACTCTTGTAAACATCTTCAATTTGAACATTGATTGTGGGTATGATTTATTAATTAATTTTGATTATGAATTCAATACATATTGTTGGTTTATATATCATGAGTAGTTAATTTATTTATTTGAGTTATGGGAGCCATGATGTGAATAACTAGTTGAGGTTTTGAATCTGCTCAAGTTCCATAAGTACTTGATTTGTATAAACCTTTCTGTACTTTAATAATCTTTCTTGAATACGACTTAGAAGAGTCAGCACTAGAACATCACTTGTCCGAGAGAAAGGTGTTGTTAAGTGACTTCAATGAAGCAGACACTTGCCCAAGCGGGAAGTGCTTGTCGAGTAATGTAACAACTTCTCTTAACTGCAGTCTTGAAAGAGTAAACCCATGGTTGTGAACTAGAAGAGTTAGCACTAGAACATCACTTGTCCAACAGGAAGGTGTTGCTAGGTTACTTCGATGAAGCTATCACTTGCACAAGAGGGAAGTGCTTGTCGAGAAATGTAACGACTTCTCTTGATTGTAACCTAAAGGGTGAGCCTACGAACATAACTTGTTCGAGATGAAAGTGTATGTTGAGAGAAAGAGTTTACATGGTCTCTAAAGATGTAAATCTTTAGTTTAATGGTAAATTCCTTAAGCGGATCTTCCTACATGGGGAAACAATTGAATAACCAATGCATTCTTTAAGTTCGAGATAATTAAAGGATAGGCTACCTACTGAGGTCGAGAGACAAATTGGTAAATAATAGGATTAAATTATCCTTGCAATTGAAGTATCAACTTGTAGCTCTAAAAGTGATTCATGACCCTATCTATTTAATCATCTTGGTAACCATAACTCTAGTTTCCCATAACATTGTTCAATTGAAGTGTTTATTATCTTTTAGTGAAACATTAAAACCCCCCTTATTTTATCTTTTCATATCATTTGTTTAAATTCAACTTGTAGCTATAATTTTAAATTAGTTTAATCGCTAGTGACATTGTTCCTTGTGGATTCGACCCTGACTCCAAAGATGGATTAATATATTGACAACGATCGCTTACAACTTTTCACGAGTACAATTTGAGCGTTATAAAAAATGGTGCCGTTGCCGGCGAATAATTTGGCGTATTGAGTTTGTTTGGAATTTTAGCTTGCTTGAATTCGAACTTGTAAATATTTGTTTGTAATTTTCATTTACTTTTTATGTTGGGTAGATTTTTTTTAATTTCATTTTGTTTATTACTATGGCATCTTGGAATGAATGTGAGTTTGATGGTTGAAAATCTTATCTTGATGATCCATGTCCATATTGTGACAGACCTCACTTTTGGCAAGATTGTAGATATACTCCCCAGAGAGATATATGTGTACTATCTCTATCCTACTAGGAGGATAATTGTTCTTTATGTGGTTGTCAAGATGGACATTGGAGTGATTGTTCAAATGCCCCCTCCCCCCGTTATGCTAACCCAAATTCTAGTTCTTCCTATGACAAAAGTAGGTTATACGATCATCCTAGAAACCGTGAGGCCACTGAAACTAGTTCCGAGAAGATGTCCATGGAGGCCATATTTGCTCGACTAATAAAGATCTAAGACGAACATACGACTAAAATAATGAAGATCCAAGAGGAACGAACGGCTACAATAAAAGAGATGAGAAGGGACTTATCCTTCATAAACCAAATAATTTATTCATATTCCGCTTTGATAAAACAATTAGAGCAGCAAATGAATGAATTATCTGTCATGGTTAACCAGAAGGATGTTGAGCTTGATATTGACAAATCCTTATTGATTTAGCAACCAACCAAACCAACCCTAAAAGAAGATGCCAAATATGAGGAAATGGTACTAGAGTTAAAAGAGGAAATCAAACACAACCCTTGTGAAGACTCTAGTCCATTTCGGGGTAAAGATACTAATAGGGATGCTATTTCAAAATTAAGGATTGGTCCTCATTCGAACCACTTTTCAACATTATGCTTGATGGATGTGATGAAAGTCAAACCACCCAAGCAAATGATGAGTTTCAAAAATGAGGAGAAAAATTCCTACAATTTGGAGTTTGTCTTTACAAAACGGTATACTACAACCTCAATCTTGGAGGCCAAAAAGCTTAAAAATCAATGTCTATTTAGTGACTTTTTAAGATTCTCACCATTTCCTAATGAGCCCACACGTAAGTATGATGCAAAATTGGGCAAGAGGTTCAAGTCGTCAAGGTGACGAGATAAAGGAAGTGTCATTGTATCCTTACCTTTACCCAATGTACCTCAAAGATATATTGATCAGAAATTGGGTAGACGATTCAAATCCTCCAAGTGGAGACATAAATAATCATCAAAAGATGTCGTGCCGTGACACTAAATTAGGCATTATTTGAGAGGTAACCCAAGCTAAGGTATGTTTTATTTTTAATTTTCATTTTTTAGTTTTTATTTCAAGTATTTTCTTTTATTGAGTCACAGGTTGATGGGAAGTCTGAGTACCAGAAATCTGAGCTTGAAGCATGGAAAAGTTTAAGTGTGGGGTTCCATGGATCTCCTCTATGTGAAGATGCATCTAACTAGGCCTAAAGGCCTCAGGGAGTATTTCTATCACTTCGTTTAAAAATTCACTTTGAGGACAAAGTTGATTTTTAAGTGTGGGATAGGAAAAAGATCAAATTTTAGCTCAATTTAAAATAATTTTAGGTTGAGAATAAGTGAGATATTCTTGTTAGTGATATTTATAATTACATGATGCAAGTGGGTTGTTTGTAAAAGTATGTTGAATTGTATAAATTGTTATTTTTAAGACTCTTAGGATCATGATGTGACTTGTATTTGTTGGCTTAAAAATTGAATTCATGTTGTTGTTTGGTTGAGATTCTATGATGATCCTATTGAGTTGAACATGTGCCATGTGCGTGTTAGGTTTTTGAATAGTCCTTGATGCATGTGATGTCTATAAATTGTCCGGTTTGTGTGTGAAGCAAAATAAAGAATATGGGTTTAGGATATGATATAGGCATTTCGTTGATAGCCTTATTTTTACCTTCTTTTGCCTACCCTTGTGCATTATCTTAGTTAACCCCATTGAGCCTTTAACCTTCTCTTTGACAACCTCATGTGAAGCCTAATCCCCTTCTTTGATTGACATTAATTTGATCCAAATCTTCTAAGCGCTTTAATATAAAGGACTAAGTAGGAGGTTTTGTGAAACTGAAGGAGGTAGGTGAAAGTGAAGCTCTAAGGAAGTGTTCATTATGTGCCTAAATTATGATGGTTAGGAACTATAGAAAAGATGAAGGAAATTTCAGTTTTTGGTTGCCCAGTTTTTGCTGCAATGAACCTATTTTGGCCCTGGTCCATTTTGGACAATGTGCACCTCAACCAAGACAAATAGCTTTAGTTGAGGGTGGCTACTATAGGGGTGCGTAACAATAACTGGTGTATTAAGAAGAGTTCAGAATTGACTTGTGATGTAAAAGGGAAGTACTCCTACCATAATTGTTGTTAATGTCTTGAACAAAGTTGGGGAAAAAACAAAAAGAAATCGGGTAAGAAAAATGGTGTAATTCGGTTGTTGGAGATTTATTTTAAATGTATAATGTAGTGTATTGAAGAGCTTAGAGAGGATAGTCACTATTCTTGGCCAAAATAGTTCCTACCCATCCCTTAGCTTACATTACAACTCGGAAAAGACCTATGTGATATTAAGCTTTACATTTGACTATTAGTGGAGTATTACACTAAGGGAAAGCCTATGGTTCATTATCTGTAACTTGTGAATTCTTTGTGAGAGTGAGCATAATTTGATTCTTGTACTCGTTGTTATAGTTGCATTATTGGGAGTATTTATGGGTAACTCTATTTTTTGAGGGGCACATGTTTGATGAATATGAGTGATTTGTAAGATGTCTTTGATTGAAAAATGAGCATGATTTTGCCAACAAGAAGAGTAAATTCTTGAGGCTAGGATGTTTTGGAAGTAGGCTTCATGAGCTTTCCATTATGTTTGTGACATGCTTAGTGTAGATACTTGTATTTTGAGTAGTTATTGTAGTACTAGATGAATGTATTGCATCTAGTATAAGAGTGTATTCCCTAGCTCATGATACTTATAGTGAATAGTTGTTCGAGGACAAACACGGTTTTAAGTGTGGGGTATTGATGTTGGGTGTATTTGTGTATTCTAGCATTACTATCCTGGCCTTTTAGCCTTGTTTTTAGGATGAGTTTTATACTATATGTGCTTATAATGATGTAAATGGGCATCCATGTGTACATGTATGTGATTAAAATGTTTAATGGTGTTGTCACATGATTTTTGATTCAATTTTAGCATTTAGAGTTCAACCAAGAGAACTAGTGTGACTAGCTTGAGCTAGGTGTTTGTCTAGTCTATTGTTTTGGGTTCTAATTTGTTTTAATAAGATACTAAGGTTTCTATTATGTATTTATATGTGAAAAAACATAGTTATAATGCTCATATTTCAATTGGATCAAGACAAGAGTCAAAACAATGAGCTAAAGATCAAAGTGAAATTAGCCTATGCTTAGCTCGTGTTTTGAGTTCATCGTGTTGGATGTTGTGTTCTTTTGAGCTCTAAATTGTTGTGTTTCATGCTATAGGATCCTTTTTTGGTTGATTATGATGATATATGAAGGATATACAAGCTTCAAAAGAAGCGGAAACAACTCACAAAGGCTTGGAATGGACTAACAGAATCATAATACTCAACTCGATGCAAATTTGGATACCTGAAATGTTTTAGACGAGTGAGGGAGAGTGGAAGTGTTCTGGGTGCATACTAGATGCGAAAATGCTCAGAAAGCAACCAAAACAGTGTACCCTTGGGATGGGTTCGTGTTGCGACCCCTAATTAAGCAAATTACCCTTGTGATGCGACCCATAATCAAGTTAAACATGTATCGCGATGTGACGCTTGATATATGTTGAGAAAATTGTTCCAGCTATAACAAGAACATTTTAACACATTTATGTTATATCTTCTGACATGGGGAACGGATAGGAGCGGCAGAAAATGAGAGAAATCTCTCATTTAGGTCTCCAAACACTCTTGTAAACATCTTTAATTTGAACATTGATTATGGGTATGATTTATTAATTACTTTTCATTATGAATTCAATATATATTGTTGGTTTATATATCGTAAGTAGCTAATTTATTTACTTGAGTTATAGGAGCCACGATGTGAATAACTAGTTGACATTGTGAATCTGCTTACGTTCCATAAGTACTTGATATTGTATAAACCTTTCTATACTTTAATAATCTTTCTTGACTACGACTTAGAAGAGTCAGCACTAGAACATCACTTGTCCTAGAGGAAGGTATTGTTAGGTTACTTTGATGAAGCAATCACTTGCCCGAGATGAAAGTGCTTGTCGAGTAATGTGACGACTTCTGTTGATTGTAACCTAAAGGGTGAGCCTACAAACATAACTTATCTGAGAGGAGAGTGTATGTTGAGAGAGAGAAAGAGTTTACATGGAGTCTAAAGATGTAAATCTTTAGCTTTTGATAATTCCTTAACCGGATCTACCTATATGGGGAAATAATTGAATAACCAATGCGTTCTTTAATTTTGAGAGAATTAAAAGATAGGCTACCTACTGAGTTCGAGAGACAAATTGGTAAATAATAGGATTCAATTATCCTTGTAATTGAAGTATCAACTTGTATCTCTAAAAGTGATTCACGACCATGTGTGTTTAATCATCTTGAAAACCATAACTCTAGTTTCCCATAACATTGTTCAATTGAAGTGTTTATTATCTTTTAGTGAAACATTAAAACCCCCCTTATTTTATCTTTTCATATCATTTGTTTAAATTTAACTTGTAGCTATACTTTTAAATTAGTTTAATCACTAGTCATATTGTTCCTTGTGGATTCGACCCCGACTCCAAAGTTGGGTTAATATATTAACAATAATCACTTACACCTACTCACGGGTGTAATTTGAGGGTTATCAGTCACCGCAAATGTTTGAGCCATAACCAGGCCCCAGTTGCTAATCAGCAGGGTGGTGATGTAGATACAACTAGGATTCTTGACTTTATGCAGATAAATCCGCCTGAATTCTATGGGTCTAAGATGGATGAGGATCCGCTATTGTAATTGGAGGAGGTGAGGAAGATCACTGAAGTGATACAGGTTTCAGAAGAAGAGAGTGTTGTGTTTCCATCCTACAGACTGATGGACATTGCTTATGATTGGGTTTTGTCATAGGAGAATGGTAGAGGTAAGAATGCCTCTCCGATGACTTGGCAAGTATTCCAAGGTGCCTTCTTGGATCAGTTCTTTCCATTTGAGATGAGGGAGGCAAAGATTGAGGAGTTCATGAACTTGAGACAAGGCTCTATGACTGTTAAGGAGTACTGTTTAATGTTCGACCAGTTGGCCAAGTATGCTCTTAATTTGATTTCTGACACTCGGGCTGGTATGAGTAAGTTTGTGATTGGTGTTTCTGGGATGGTACTGATGGAGTGTAGGGCTGCAATGTTGCATACGGATATGGATCTTGCTAGGTTGATGACGCATGCCTAAAAGATAGAGGCGGATAAGCTTAGAGAGATAGATAGATTGAGGGGTAATAAGAGGGCTAGGTATGAGCAGCACAATTTTAGTCGTCCAAGGTTTTATAGAGGGAACCGCCCTTAGTTTCAAAGATGTCTATTTGTTCTAGTTCCTTTATCAGCTAGTGCTCCCGCGCTTAGAGGTAGGCCGAAGCAAGGTAGTAGGCCTTTCATGTCTGGGTCCGAGCATAGTGGTGGCAATAGGCCCCATTATCCTTCTTGTGCTAAATATGGTAGGAACCACATTGAAGAGTGCTTTGGAGATTTGAGGAGTTGTTTTGGTTGTGGAAAGTAGGGCCACAGACTTAGATATTAGCCCCATGCTAGACGGAGGAATAGAGATGCCCGACCTTAGGGCACAGGCTGCTAGTGCACTAGTTTTGGTACTTCAACCCGCCCCTGCTCAGGGCGCTTTTTCTAGCACCATTGGCGGTCAGTGCCAGAACAGGTTCTATGATTTGCCTCCCCGTTGGGAGCAGGAGGACTCCCCTGATGTTGTTACTAGTATGCTCTGGGTTTTTTCTCTTGATGTGTATGTGTTGTTAGACCCTGGGTCAAATCTCTCTTATGTGACCCTACTTGTAGCTGTGAATTTCAAAATGACTCTCAAAAATATTTTCGAGCCTTTCCTAGTTTCTACAATAGTCAGAGAGTCTGTTGTTGCTAAATGAGTGTATTGAAATTGCCCCATTACTATGCTTTATAGAGTCATACTTGTAGATCTGATAGAGTTAGACATGATAGATTTTAACCTTATTCTGGGTATGGATCAGCTTCATTCTTGCTATGCATCTATAGATTGTTGTAACCATGTTGTCAAGTTCATTTCCCTAGTGAGCCAGTGTTTGAGTGGCCCGGGAGTTCGGTATCTCCCAAGAATCATTTTATCTCCTATATCGAAGCCAGAAAGCTTATATCCAAAGATTGCATCTACAAATATGTTAGTGTCAAAGACACTAAGTCTGAGGCTCCAATTGTTAATGAGTTCCCTGATGTCTTTTCAAAAGATCTCCCAGGGATACCTCTTAATAGAGAGAGAGAGTTCGGAATTGACCTTCTTCCTGACACTCGGCCTATTTCTATTCAGCCAAATAGAATGGCACCTGCCGAACTCAAGGAGTTGAAGGAGAAACTCAAAGATCTCTTATATAAAGGTTTCATTAGGCCCAACATTTCTCCTTGGGGTGCACCTATTTTGTTCGTGCGAAAGAAAGATGGATCTTTGCATATCTACATTGACTACCGTCAACTCAATAAGATCACGGTAAAAAATAAGTATCCTCTTTTGAGAATTGATGACCTGTTTGATCAGTTGCAAGGTGCAAGTTATTTCTCCAAGAAAGACCTTAGATCTAGCTATCATCAACTTAAGGTGAGAGAATGTGATATTCCAAAGATAGCCTTTCAGACCCATTATGGTCATTTTATGCTTCTAGTCATGTCTTTCGGGCTAAACTATTCCCCAGCAGCCTTCATGGACCTCATGAATTGAGTGTTCAAGAAATACCTTGATACGTTTGTCATTGTCTTCGTAGATGACATCCTTGTGCACTCCTGTGATAAGAATAACAATGCAACTCATCTCAGAATCATCTTGCAAACTCTTAGAGATCATCAGTTTTCGCCAAATTTAGTAAGTGATGAATTTTTGCTAAGGTCTGTAGCCTTTTTGGGTCATGTTATTTCAGTCGAGGGTATTAGAGTTGATTCACAAAAGACAGAAGCTATTAGAAATTGGCCTAGACCTATCTCTCTATCCAACATTAGGAGTTCTTGGATCTAGCGGGCTATTACCATTATTTTGTTGAGTGTTTCTCTTCCATTGCTTCTCTCATGACCTAGTTAACCCCAAAAAAGGTTAAATTCCAGTGATCCGATTCCTGTGAGAAGAGTTTTCAGGAGTTGAAGACTCGACTTACTTCATCCCTGTATTGACTTTGCCTGATGGTACTGATGGTTTTGTGGTGTATTGTGATGCCTCTAGAGTTTGTTTAGGTTGTCTATTGATGCAAAGAGGTAAGTTGGTATCCTATGCCTCTAGACAGTTGAAGCCGCATAAAAAGAACTACCCGACCCATGATATTGAGTTAGCTGCTGTGGTTTTTGCTTTGAAAATTTAGGGACACTATCTTTATGGTGTCCATGTTGATGTGTTTACTGATCATAAGAGCTTTCAATA
>NW_025884260.1:0-1154 GCF_002878395.1 Capsicum annuum
TGAATCTTAAATCTTTATTTGGTTGGACCGAGCCCGAAATAAGGCAGCCTACGTATCTCACTCCCGAGAGAGGAGAATCAGGTCGAACGTAGTTCCATCAGCTTGTTCTTTGTTTTGATTTGATTTTGATTATTTTTTTATTTTCGAACTCTTTCTTTTATTCTTATTTTCTTGACATTTATCTTTGACTCTATTTTGATTCCAAAAGAGGGATATGAAAGAAAAATAAAACGAACCTCAAATGGGTAAACAAAGGATGACACCATGTTTGGATAGAAGAATAAAATGCCTTCATCATGTCAATCTTCAAAAATGCAAGTACTAAACATGCAATAAAATCAACAAAGGATCAAATATCTTACATAATATCTTTTGACCGCATCAACATTGATAGCCATTTTTGCCATTTTACCTTCAATATCTGTCAAATATAAGGCTCCATTGGGCAACACTTTCTTCACAACGAAAGGACCTTGCCAGTTAGGGGAGAACTTGCCTTTCGCTTCAACCTGGTGAAGAAGGATACATCTCAACACCAACTGACCAACTTCAAAATTCCTAGGATGGACCTTTTTGTTATACGCTTGAGTCATCCTCCTCTGATACAACTGTCCATGACACACAGACATTAGCCTTTTTTCCTCAATCAAACTCAAATGTTCCAGTCGGGTTTTTACCCATTCGTTATCATCAATCTATGCTTCTACAATGACTCGAAGAGAAGGAATTTCAACTTCTGTAGGGATGACTGCTTCTGTCCTATATACCAATAAATATGGAGTTGCCCTTGTTGAAGTACGAACAGTGGTGCGATAACCTAGCAATGCAAACGGCAACTTTTCATGCCACTGTCTAGACCTTTGTACCATTTTTCGCAGTATCTTTTTTATATTCTTATTGGCAGCTTCTACAGCACCATTGTCCTTTGGGCGATATGGAGTAGAATTTCGATGTGCGATCTTAAACTGTTGACATACTTCTTGCATCAAATGACTATTGAGATTAGCAGCGTTGTCTGTAATGATCATCTTAGGAATTCCAAATCTACAAATGATATTGGCATGAACAAAATCTACCACAGCATTCTTTGTCCCTGACTTGAAAGTTACCGCTTCTACCCACTTTGTGAAGTAGTCAATGGCTACCAAAATGAA
>NW_025884260.1:1254-2621 GCF_002878395.1 Capsicum annuum
AACTGTTGACATACTTCTTGCATCAAATGACTATTGAGATTAGCAGCGTTGTCTGTAATGATCATCTTAGGAATTCCAAATCTACAAATGATATTGGCATGAACAAAATCTACCACAGCATTCTTTGTCCCTGACTTGAAAGTTACCGCTTCTACCCACTTTGTGAAGTAGTCAATGGCTACCAAAATGAATCTATGCCCATTTGATGCCTTCGGCACAATCGGTCCGATCATATCCATTCCCCAAGCCATGAACGTCCATGGAGCAGCCATTGCATGCAACTCAACAGGAGGAGAACGTATCAGATCACCGTGTACCTGACATTGATGGCACTTTCGAACAAATTGAATAGAATCCCTTTCCATAGTAAGCCAGTAATAACCTGCTCGAAGAATCTTCTTTGACAAGACATGACCGTTTATGTGTGACCCGCAGACTCCAGAGTGTATTTCAACCATGATTTCCGAAGCTTCTTTTGCATCTACACACCTTAAAAGTCCCAGATCTGGGGTCCTCTTTTACAAGATTCCCCCACTTAAGAAAAATCCACTAGCCAAACGCCTAATAGTCCTCTTTTGATCGTTGGTGGCATATGATGGGTATTATCCTGACTGAATATACCGATTGATATCCAAGAACCAAGGTTCTCCATCGAGCTCTTCTTCAACCACATTACAGTAAGCATGCTGATCACGACTCTGTATATGCACTGGATCGATGTAGGCTTTATCAGGATATTGGAGCATTGAAGACAGAGTGGCTAAAGCATCAGCAATTTCATTATAAATCCTTAGAATATGCCTAAATTTTACTAACACAAACCGTTAACATAGCTCCTACAAGCATTGTCGATATGGGATGAGCTTCAAATCTCGCATCTCCCAATCGCCTTGAATTTGATGGACGAGCAAATCCGAATCTCCCAACACCAATAATTCTTGGACTCCCATATTAACAGCTAACCTCAAACCAAGAATGCAGGCTTCATACTCCGCCATATTATTAGTACTGTAAAATCGAAGTTGTGCTGTTACCGGGAAATGTTGTCCCAATTCAGAGATAAGAACCGCACCTATTCCGACTCCTTTCATATTGATAGCTCCATCGAAGAACAATCTCCAACCTGGATCAGCATCTATAATGATTTCATCGACACACGACACTTCTTCATCAGGAAAATATGTCTTTAATGGCTCGTACTCTTCATCGATGGGGTTCTCCGCAAGATGATCTGCCAAGGCTTGGGCTTTCATGGCGGTTCGAGTCACATATACAATGTCGAACTCGGTAAGCAATATTTGCCACTTTGCCAATCGACCCATCGGCATAGGCTTCTGAAAGATATACTTCAAAGGATCCATGCGGGA
>NW_025884261.1:0-8809 GCF_002878395.1 Capsicum annuum
GAGGGCGTTTGTAAGGGTGGGGATGATCTAAATAAGAAAGAAAAAAAGGTGGAGGGGGGTGTTTGCATGGGTAGGGGTGGGGGTGAGGGCCGGAAGAGGAGAAAAAGGAAGAGAGGAGTGGGGTGGGGGGTCTGAAGAAGAAAGAAAATAGGGGTGGGGGGTTTCTTTTTTATTTAATATAGAGTAAATACATAAAGGCCCCCCAAATCTTGTCCGAGTTTTGCAAAAAGTTATCTCAATTTTAACTTCGATCTATTATCCCACGATTCTTCTTTATTCCATTACAAATATACCATTTTTAACTCTCTGCGTGTATAGACACGCCACAGGCGCGTGAAAAGGGCTCAAATTTGACTTTTTTGACCAAGTAAAAGCTATCACGTGTAAATAATTGACATATAATTTATATATATATATTTTTTAAAAAATTAATATTTATTTTCTTTTTAAAATTATCCCGTAACCCCTATCTCCTTCCCCCCCACCTACCCTTTCTTCTTCAACACAATGTCACCATTAAAGCTTCATTGAAGCTTTTTTTTTTAAATCATATCATTAAAGCTTCATTTTGTAGTTAAATCATATCATTTAACTACCCACCATTTCTTCTTCAACACAATGTCTTCTTCAACACCATTAAAGCTCTTTAACACCATTAAAGCTCCATTGAAGTTTTTTTTTTTTTTTTAAATTATATTGTTAAAGCTCTATTTTGCAGTTAAATCATATCATTTAACTATCTTTAAAATTCAATTCAATCATAAAATTATTTTTTGAAGTGGTTTGAACCAAAAAAAAAAAAAACTGGATGGGGAGATGCTGACGGTGTGTGTGGTGGAGGGGGGTTAGGAGGAGATTCTAATGGGGTGAGGGTGTTGGACGGGGGGTGGGGGTGCTGAATGGGGATGGAGGGTGGAGGGAAGCTGCTGGACGCGCGCGCGGGAGAGGGGAGTTGCTGGATGGGGTGGGATGGGGGAAAAAGGGGTGGGGGTGGGGTGGTAAATTAAATAAAAAGGAAAAATTTATTAAAAAATAAATAAAATTTGAAATTAAATATATGTAACACGTGGTAGCATCTGATTGGTGCGTGTATTCACTCTCTTTGTTGTGACTGAAATTCAGCGAAAAATAATGTATTTGCAACGGATTAAGTAAGAATCGTGAGATAATAGGTTGAATTCAAAGTTTAGGTGTCTTTTTGAAAATCCCGAACAAGATTAGTGGGGTCTTTATGTATTTTCTCTTATATATATAATAAAACAGTACATATATTTTTTACCCTTTTTTTTTAAATATATAAAAATAGTGTGTGTGGGGATTTTTTTTTAAAAATAATTTCTTACGTGCCAATGACATGGTGCGTGTATAGTGCACTCTCCGTTGTGAGACCGAGATTGTGATTTTAAAGTTTTATTTAATTCACTTGAAAGTTGTTAAGCGGAATCAATAATTATAACTTAAGTTAAAGTACTTAACTAAGTTGAGCGGATAAGTTCAAAGGTGAAATGGTGTATTTTCTCTTACTTGAATGATGCTATAAATCTTCATCAACATTAAATACAATCCAAAACTCCGTCAATTATCATTCAAAATCCACCACGTCATAAAAAAGTTGGACATGTCATATAAGACATTTGATAAATATACAAGTCATAAAAAGAGTAAATACATAAAGAACCCCTAATCTTATCCGAATTTTGTAAAAAGTCACCTAAACTTTAACTTCGACCTATTACCCCACGATTCTTCTTTATTCCGTTGCAAATACATCATTTTGACTCTCTGCGTGTATACACGTGCCACAGGCGCGTGAAAGGGCTCAAATTTAATTTTTTGACCAATGAAAAGCTGCCACGTTAAATAATTGATATATAATATATATACATTTTTTAAAAAAAATTAAATTTATTTTTTTTAAAATTATTCCGTACCCCCTCTCTCCTCCCCCCTTCTTCTTCAACACAATGTCACCATTAAAGCTCCATTGAAACTTTTTTTTAAATCATATCATTAAAGCTTCATTTTGCAGTTAAATCATATCATTTAACTATCCACTATTTCTTCTTCAACACAACGTCTTCTTCAACACAATTAAAGCTCTTCAACACCATTAAAGTTTCTCTATTAAAGCTCTATTGAAGTTTTTTTTTATAAATCATATCATTAAAACTCCATTTTGCAGTTAAATCATATCATTTAAGTATCTTTAAAACTCAATTCAATCATAAAACTATTTTTTGAAGTGGTTTGAACAAAAAAAAACACTACACGGGAAAATGCTGACGGAGTGGGGGTGGGGGGTTAGGGGGAGATGATGACGGGGTGTTGGTGTTGGACAGGGGGTGGAGGGTGCTGAGTGGGGTGGAGGGTGGAGGGGAGCTGCTAGACGCGAGCGCGCGGGGGGAGTTGCTGGATGGGGTGGGGTGATAAATTAAATAAAAAGGAAAAATTTATTAAAAAAATAAATAAAATATGAAATTAAATATATTTAACACGTGGCAACACCTGATTGGTGCGTGTATTCACTCTCTTTGTTGTGACTGAAATTCAGCGAAAAATAATGTATTTACAACGGATTAAGTAAGAATTGTGGGTTAATAAGTCGAATTCAAAGTTTAAGTGTCTTTTTGAAAATTTCGAACAAAATTAGTGGGGCATTTATGTATTTTCTCTCATGAAAACCAAATTATTTACTAACGCATCTCATTTTGATCCGTTAAATTTCAGACCAATCTGCTCGGTTGTTGCCCCGAATTTTTATCCCCTTTGAAGATTCCAAAAAGAATAAATTAAAGGTAATCAACAGTACTGATTAACAACACAACCAATAATTCTTAAATATTTTAATCTTCTACGTTTATTCCTTACAAATGAAATGTTGAAGGAAGAAAAAAAAAATCTTATCTAGTAGTGGTGGAAATCGAATCATATGTGAAATTGACTTGATTTGAAAGCAAGATATTTGAATATTTTCTTAACGTTTCTTACAAGTACACATAGCTTTTGCAATTTTATAACACTAATATTTTCTCTTCCAAGTTCACATAGCTTTTGCAATTTTATAACACTAATATTTTCCCTCCTATCCACTTACCTTATGCTCTTTTACGTGACCAAGAAAGTGAACAGTGTTTAAACATGTATATATATATATTTAGGAAGGCATCTGGAATTATGGCTCAAGTATCTTCATTATATTTTATTGCTAATCTTTTAAATTGAAGGGAAGGATCAGAAAAGTCAATTCTTGACCCTTTTGAGTCCAAGGATTTTCAAAGAACTCTAAAGAATAAGTTCTTTTAGTCCTCAAGTAGGGTAGAAATAACAGTTGTATGAGTCTTAATTAACTCTTAAAAAATCATTGTTCTTTCCATGAAAATTTTGCGAAAGTAATCGTGTTTGTGATGCCAATTTCTCTCGTATTCATAAAAGGTATTCAGTGAATTCATCTTGACTTGTATACTTTGGAATTGACACATATGTACTTCCTCTGTCCCAAATTATTCGTACCAAATTTTCTAATTTGATTTTCCATTTTACTTGTCTTTTTTAATTAATCAAGAAGAGACAATTTTTTTCTCCATGTTTTACCTTTTGCATTAATTACTTTTTCTTCAAATTAAAATGTAAACATCATTTAATAGGGGTACTATGGTAAACTAGCCATGCTATTAATTATTTTTCTTAATTAATGTGTCATCTCAATTTGGAACGGAGAGAGTAATAAATAATAATAGGAGTAATTTTATTATATCACCTTTTGAATATGCTAATAAATTTAACGTTTTAAAAATATATTAGGTGATGAATAATATTTAATAACCAAGATAAAATGAGTATAAATGGACAAATTATCCATTAGTTTTTTCTTTTTTAAAATCGGACATGTATTATTTGAGATATATATTTAGTAACATGAACAAGAAAAGATGGACGGAGGTACTAAAAAAGACGTCCTTTGAAAAGTTAAATAATCTCCTCCTTTCGTTTTGTTCAGTTTGACCCTATTCTAAAAATAGATGTTTCATTTTACTTGTTCATTTTAGCAAATGAAGAGAATTTTATTACTTGTTTTCCCATTACTTTCTCTGTCTATCTTTACTTATCCACTATATTAAGAATAAATGCCCAATGAAACTTATCTAGTCTGAAAAATCAATGGACAGTTTACCTTATTCTACTAAAAAAATAGTTTTTTCGACCACAAAAAACTGACTACATCTTGTGGTCGTAAAAAAACTGACCACATGTGGTCGGGTTTTTATTTTTTTTAAATATATATATTTTTTAAAATTTTAAATTAATATATATTTTTTAAAATTTTAAAATAATATATATTTTTTAAAATTTTAAAATAATCATTTTAATATTTTTTAGATTAATTATTATTTATTTTTTTAAAAATTAAAAATTAAAAATTAAAAATTAAAAATTAAAAATTAAAAATTAAAAAATCGATCACTTGTGGTCGGTTTTGGAATTAAAAAGAATTATATTTTTTAAAAAAACGACCATTTCTGGTCGGTTTTGGAATTAAAAAAAATTTAAAAATAATTTTTAAAAACCAACCACTTGTGGTCGATTTTATTTAAAAAATATTATTAAAAAGTATTTTTAAAAAGCAACCACTTGAGGCTGGTTTTATTTTAAAAATGAAAAAAAATAATTTTAAAAAAACGACCACTTGTGGTCGGTTTTGGAATGAAACAAAAACTTTTAAAAAATAATTTTTAAAAATCGACCACTCGGTTCTATTTAAAAAAAATTATTAAAAATATTTTATAAAAGAGACCACAAGTGGTCAGTTTTGGAATTAAAAAATAAAAAAGAAATAATTTTAAAAACCGACCATTTGTGGTCGATTTTATTTAAAAAATATAATTAAAAAGTATTTTTAAAAAGCGACCACTTATGGTCGGTTTTATTTGAAAAATTAAATTTAAAATATTTTATAAAAGCGATCACAAGTGATCAATTTTGGAATTAAAAAAATAAAAAATAAAATAATTTTAAAAATCCGACCACTTGTGGTCGGTTTTATTTAAAAAATATAATTAAGAAGTATTTTTAAAAAGCGATCACTTGTGGTCAGTTTTATTTTAAAAATTAAATTTAAAATATTTTATAAAAGCCACCACAAGTGGTCGATTTTAGAATTAAAAAAAAATTAAAAAAATAACCTTTAAAAACCGACCACTTGTGGTCACTTTTGAATTAAAAAAATAAAATATTTTAAAAAAGAGATCACTTGTGGTCGATTTTTATTAAAAATAATATATGTAAAATCAAATATATAATGTTTTGAAATTACACTGATCACACGCATTCGGTAACCAATATAATAATAATAAAAATCAATCAAACTTAGATTTTGTAAAAATATTATAGTAAGAAATATATTAATTAAAATAAATAAATTACGTTAATCGTAATCTTTATCTTTTACTTATGTTTCAATAAATAAAATAAATATTTTCCTTTGTTTATATGTTAAATGACGTTAAACATAATCTTTGTATAATGAATATGTCTATATCATACAGTTAAGGTAATAATATTATATGCTACTATTGCAGCTATAATAATGTAATGTACATATATAACTGATAATTCATCAGAATATAATGAATGTGTTCTATATGAGGTAACATACTCGTGGATGTGATGTCTATAGTACGTATTCAAGAGTTGATATATATATATATATATATATATATATGATGTAGTGATCGATCGATGAACAATGTAGTCAAAAAGTAGTAGAATCTATCCAAACATATTGAATACCTTGATTTGAAACGATAGAAGTAATAATTTACTGTACGTTGAAGTTATATTAATGTAAGCTAATCAAATTAATCGATAACTCATCTAAGTATGTATGTAAAATATGTCGCATTATATTAATGAATAATATACTCATGCACGTATGTGATGTATATAGTACATATTTACAACTTGATATAGTAGTATGTATATGTGTGTGTATGTATGGGTATATATATATTATGTAATGAAGTTTATATAACCATAGATACACCAACAGATGATTCATCTAAGCATATGTGAAATACATTGTATATTATTATGGGGTAGTAAAATCGTGTATGTGATGTATATAGTACATGTCAAGAGTTGATATATATATATATATATATATATATATATATATATATATATATACATGATGTAGTGATCGATGAACTATGTAGTAAAAAACTAGCAGAATCTATCCAAATTGAATACCTTGATTTAAAATGATCAAAGTAATAATATACAGTACGTTGAAGTTATATTAATGTAAGCTAATAATCAAATTAATCGATAACTCGTCAAAGTATGTATATGAAATACGTCGCATTAGATTATGGGGTAATATATTCGTGTACGTATGTGATGTATATAATACGTATTTAAAACTTGATAGTCGATAGTGTGTGTATGTGTGTGCGTGCAGTGATGTACTTAGTGCGTAGTTCGAAGCTTACATTTATATATATGTATGTATATCTCTTGTGTAGTGATGTACGTAATACGTAGTTAAAATTAAAGCAAACAAAATATATCCAGTTATATATTGAATATACTGATATCATGCGATCAATCAAGGTGATATATAGCATATTGTTAAAGGTATAATAACATAAGATAAACTAACTGATGTATATTATGGGGTAGTAAAATGGTGTATGTGATCGATGTATATAGTACGTATTTGAAAGCATGATAGCCAATCGAATATATGTATATATCCGTATATCTCGTGTAGTGACGTCAGCAGTAATCAAAAAGCTAGATAACTGATTCTAGTTAACCAATAATCTAACCAAAAATATAAATAAATTATTTTATTACTTTTTATTACCATTTTTTACGATTTATTAATTCAAATATAATATTTTATTATTTTTTCGTAAACATGCACACTCACAATTATTTTACAAAATACATTATCTGTTATTATTATTATTATTATTGTATCAACCAATTTCATTTAAATTCTTCTACGTATTTAATTTTTGACTATTTTGTGCTCAATTGATGACAATTATAGCCACCTTAATACATTAAAATGTCTCAATTTATTTTTTCTAATCTTTTAATCTCAGCCATGGATCAAGATCGATCCAACGACTGAGATCACACCCTATTTCCTTTCCTTTTTAAGCAACAAAATAAATCCTAATCCCACTATTCTCTTAACAGCTGCGTCTCTCTCTGTCTCTCCCTCTTACTCTTTCTATCAAATAGCAAAAGCTGTCGTCGGCCAGCATCACGTAGGTCACCATGGCTAGTGAGATGCCAGAGCAGCTGCACCTCATCGCCGACCTCCTCTCTCTGCTCTTTCGTTTCCAGCCAGGCTCCATCCGGCAGAACCATCAAGAACCGCCGCCGCCATCGCTGCCCACCAACCACTGCTCCATGTCGACTCCCTCTCCGTCGCTCAATCGGCGAAACTCCAACAAACCCAACTCCATCGCCCACCACCAAATACGAACCATCCGCCACAACAGCCAACTCCGGCAGCCATCCCATCATTTTGGCCAGCAAAATCAGCCTCACCTGTGGACACCAACCATGGACTATGAATCTCCAACCAACACCACCATTGCTTCACCTGTTTTCGATAAAAAAATTAGTCCATTACCATTGCCACTCCAGTAAATGTCAACGGTAGAATCTTAAGTACATGACAGATTCACATGTGAATCCATCTCAGGTTTGTTTTTCTTTTTTAAGTTTCGCCCAAAACCCTTTATGTTGATTATTTTTTTTTTACTGATTTTGTAATTTGAAATTAGTGAAATTTAATTTTTTGAATTTTGATTCGACTCTTTGATTTTGTGCTTATTTGTGTTCTTTAATTAACATATGCTAAGAACCCTCTTTTACCATTTGTTATATGTGAAAATACTATTGTTGAATTATGATCTTAGTAAGATAATTTTATTGGCGTGTTTAAGGATTCACAATATTATATTAGCTTTGACACTGGTTGCTTTTTAAAATTAGAATATTGTATGCCTTTGTCTGTTGCTTGATTTAATCCCCTATTGTTTGACTGATTTTTGTGTGATTGATTCAAATATTCATTCAAGAAAAGTTTTCTCCTAATTGATTTACAAGAATATTGTTTTACTATTTTTATTTTGGTATAGTTTTACACATCTTGGACTATATAAACAGCCTTTCTCTTCCTTCAAAGACAACTTACAACTGACACACTCTACGCTCTATATACTCTCTATCTTTCTTTGTGATATACAAGAGCTTTAGACATATCTCTCTAAAAGAAAAACAATATAGGATCTTTCACTGCTTTGTTTAAGTGTCTTAAGAAAGTCTTTTAATTTGGATCTTGCAACAAGCATATGTAACATATCAAAATATCCTTTTTATGATATCATATATGATGTTGTAATGAGAGAGTTACACAATATAGGAAATAACATTAGTTGTTTAGACCTAAAAAGTTAATAGGTAAATAAAGTTTTGACTTTTGACATATAAATTGTCATGAATATGTAGAATTTACTAAAGTGTGGTCACTTGAGAAGTGAATTAGTGAGTCAAAAATGTTTAACTGTAGTTACTTGAAAGGTGAACTTGTGTTTTCAATAGAGTTAAGTGTGGTCACTAGAGAAGTGAATAAGTGACTTGAAAATGTTGAAGTGTAGGTATTTGAACTGTGGACTTGTGTTTTGAATTTAGTTAAGTGTGGTCATTTGAGAAGTGAATTATGAGTCGAAAATATTTTAGTGTAGTTACTTGAAAGGTGGACTTGTGTTTTGAATATAGTTAAGTGTGG
>NW_025884262.1:0-1720 GCF_002878395.1 Capsicum annuum
TTTTTGGAGAGAGAGAGTAGAGAGGGAGTAGAGAAAGAATGGAGCTGATTTTTTTTTGTATTTGTTACTTTTCATCCCCAAAAAATCTTTTTTGTGTATGTGGGTATATATATTGTATTTATCCTTTTTTGAGTCCTTTCTTCTTGGACAAGAAAAAAAAAAGGGAGAGTGACGTGGGGTAGGGTTAGGTAGGGGTAGGTAGGTGGGGTATGGGGTGGTGAGGTGATGATTTATTATTTTCTTATTGGAGAGGGTTATTAGGGTGTTAAAAGAATAAAAGTTTGTTGGGGATTTTGTTGAGATTTATTTTTGTATTTTTGGTGGGATGTAATCACGTGGGTGAGGGTACATGATATGATAAGGTAGAAATGAATAAAATCGAACTTTTGAGGGGGACAAAATTATGTGTCTACATCATGCCCCCTTTGAATGTAAACACGCAGTGTTTTCAGACAAAGAAGTAGACAACGAGACAGAATTTCGTTCCGACCATTATTCAAAGGAAGAAACAAAAGAAAGAAGGACTACCGGGTCTTGAATTAGGACAGCCTACCCACCCAAGTTATGAGAGAATCATGTCATGGGTATTTCAAAGGATTGGAAGAGGAGTGGACTATACCGAGTTGGAGAGTCGAGTGAGGTTCCATCGAGGTTCCGGTCCGCGGCTCTGTTATTACATCAAAAATGAAAATTATAAGTTTAAACATAAAGGAAATTACAAAAATCCTATCTATACAGCTTCTATTGGTTCTTGACTCGACTTTCATCACCTTATTCTTCAGGCGGGCCCCTGACTTGCCATTTCTTTCAACTTGTTGCTTGGCTTTCAATTACTTCACTTTGTTGCATGACTTTTCATTTCTTTACCCTATTCTCTAGGCGGGCTCCTGACTTGTTATTTCATCACCTGTTCTTCAGGCAGGCTCCTGACTTGCTACTTCATCACTCTGTTCTTCAAACGGGCTCCTGACTTGCTATTTCATCACCCTGTTCTTCAGGCGGGCTCCTGAATTGCTATTTCATCACCCTGTTCTTCAGACGGGCTCCTGAAACCCAAAATTAAAGCTAGAACAAACATTATCCCAAACAAAATTATAGTAAAGTAGTATTTCATTTTTGGAAGGTTGTCCCATTGAAAGTAAATTCCCATTTTTCAGGAAGGTCCTGAACAGAAAGTAAAATCCCATTTTTCAGGAGGGTCCTGAATATGAAGTAAAATCTCATTTTTTAGGAGGGTCCTGAACAGAAAGTAAAATCCTATTTTTTAGGAGGGTCCTGAACATGAAGTAAAATCCCATTTTTCAGGAGGGTCCTGAACTGAAAGTAAATTCCCATTTTTTAGGAGGGTCCTGAACTGAAAGTAAATTCCCATTTTTTAGGAGGGTCCTGAACAAAACTAAAATTCCTTTTTTTAGGAGGGTCCTGAGCAGAAAGTAAAATCCCATTTTTCAGGAGGGTCCTGAACAAGAAGTAAAATCCCATTTTTCAGAAAGGTCCTGAACTGAAAGTAAATTCCCATTTTTTAGGAGGGTCCTAAGCAGAAAGTAAAATCCCATTTTTCAGGAGGGTCCTGAACAAGAAGTAAAATCCCATTTTTCAGGAGGGTCCTGAACAAGAAGTAAAATCCCATTTTTCAGGAGGGTCCTGAGCAGAAAGTAAAATCCCATTTTTCAGGAGGGTCCTGAACAAAAGTAAAATCCCATTTTTCAGGAGGGTCCTG
>NW_025884262.1:1820-2814 GCF_002878395.1 Capsicum annuum
AGGAGGATCCTGAACAGAAAGTAAAATCCCATTTTTAGGAGGGTCCTGAGCAAAAAGTAAAATTCTATTTTTCAGGAGGTTCCTGAGCAGAAAGTAAAATCCCATTTTTCAGGAGGGTCCTGAGCAGAATGTAAAATCCCATTTTTTAGGAGGGTCCTAAACATCAAGTAAGATCCCATTTTTCAGGAGGTTCCTGAGCAGAAAGTAAATTCCATGGATGTGCATTTCCAATGGTAGCTGAATCAAGTGAAACGAATTTGCCCCTATTTCAACAAAGAAAATTTGTCAGTTAAAAACTTAGTGGTGGCTTACAAATCTTGGCTTCTCAGGCATCTGCCGCAACACTCGTTCCTTTCATCTTTCTTCCAAATCGCTGATACCTGCCTTGTCTTGCCGCATCATTGACCCAGACCCATATTGAGGGAAATGAGTTCTGACTCAAACAACGAGTTTCCATTTCACCATGCCCCTGAGGTGCACTCTTTTCCCAAATCTGAATGCTTCTATGAATCCAATAGTCTGTCGGTTGATAGACTTCTTTTGTTTCATGTTGAATCACGATCATATTTCTGCCTGTGTTGTTCCTTGGCTTTTCTCATATAATTGGAAAGACTAGTAGTAAATTTTGAAATCCTTTCTCGCTTGTTTTGACACAGACTTTACTTAAAATGTAAAGAAATGATTGTGACTTTATTTTGATAAATGACATAAAAAGACAAAAAGAATAAATATGTAAATGAAAGAAAAGGGCAATGTCCCATATTCAAAAAGAAAATTATCTACATACAATAACCAACTCCAATGAGTATGACATGCATTTTGGATTGAGTTGTCTGATCTTTCTATCCAAACTCCCCATTTGTTGTTGAGTTCGTGCCTTCGCCGCTGAACCGCTTCTTCAAATCCATTGGACTCATACATCACATTCGATTGACGACATCTTAAAAGACTTTCGCCAACAAATCTCTTTTTTCTCACTTTTCACTTTTCTCTT
>NW_025884263.1:0-5168 GCF_002878395.1 Capsicum annuum
TGATAAAAAAGATCATCAATCCTAGGAAGGGGATATTTATTTTTAATAGTGACCTTATTCAACTGGCGGTAATCTATGTACATACGAAGGGAACCATCTTTCTTTCACCGAAAAAGTACAGGTGCACCCCAGGGAGACACACTGGGGTAGATAAAACCTTTATCTAAAAGATTTGCTATCTGTTCTTTCAACTTTTTTAGCTCCGCAGGAGCCATCATATATGGCATAATAGAAATAGGATAGGTATCTGGCAATAAGTTAATACCAAAATCTATCTCCCTATTAGGTGGTATTCCTGGGAGATCATCTGGAAAGACTTTTGAGAAGTTATTCACTACGGGGACATACTGAAGAGGAAAACTTTTAGCACTAGAATCTTTAACCCGAATAAGATGATACAAGCAACCTTTGGAAATAAATTTACGGGCCCTGAGATAAGATATGAAGTGCCCTCTAGGTTCTAGAAAATGTCCCTCCCATTCTATCACAGACTCATTGAAAAAAGAAAAGCTGACTCTTCGGGTCCTACAATACAAGGTGGCATAGCACGAACGGAGCCAGTCCATCCCTAAGATGGCATCAAAATTAACCATATCATGTTCTATGAGATCTACCTCAGTATCCCGGCTGAAAATAGACACTACATTATTTCTATACACCTCCTAACCGCAGTAGAATCCCCCACCGGGGTGGAACCAAAAAAGGTTCAGTAATCACATTAGTCTCAAACCAAAAACCAACAGCCACATATGGGGTCATATAAGACAAGGTAGATTCAGAATCAAGTAATACATACACATCACGAGAAAAGATTTTCAGTTCTTTTTATTTTGCCATTTTCCGCCCCAATTACTGCTCTACTGCTGACTATGACTCTGGTCTACCGCTCTAGCTCTCTTTGACTACCTATAATTTTCCCTAGATTCAGCTATCTTCTTCTTCTTCTTCTCCTCAACTTGTTGCATGTGGACAGACAGTCTAAAAAATTCTATATCCCTATTCATCATAGCTCCATGGCACTCAAGCACCAGATCATCTGAAAGGCCAAAGGCAAACTTCCTCATTCGAGCCGTCATACTACTCATTATCTCAAGAGCATAGCAGGCCAGCTGATTAAACTTCAAAGTACACTCCTGAACACTCATCTTACCCTGCTTAAAGTTTATGAACTCCTCTATTTTAGCTTCCATCATCTCCAGAGGAAAGAATCGGTCAAGAAAAGCTTCCACAAACTCGTCCCAAACTGTGGGCTTAGCACTGTCACCCTTCGCGTCTTCCCACTCATTGAACTATTGGTTCGCTATATCCTTTAGATGATATGCTGCTAGCTCAACACCCTCCACCTGATCAACATGAATTACTTTAAAAATCTTCTTCATTTCATCTACAAACTCTTGAAGGTCCTCTTCTACCTTAGCGACAGAGACTTGGGCGGGTTCATTCTCATGAACTGGCCCACTCTAGTAACTTCAGAAGTTACATAGACAGACCCAGTATCCTCTGACCTCTGAGTCTATGTGGAATACCAACTGTGCAAGCATGTTAATAGACTATCTGAATTCAGCATTAGAAACCTCTCCTTTACGAGGCTGAGTGAGATTGGCCCCCGCCCGGGGAGCTCTGGGAGGAATGGTTGGCACAGGAGGTACTCTCGGACTAGGAATAGGTTCTGGGGTATGAGCTCTATTACGGGTTCATATCCCATGGGTGGGATGGACTTCATCATCCTGAGAATTAACGTTGGTACGATGGGGAGGCATCACTGTTTTTTTGAAAAGTAATAGGTCATTGATTAGGCGAAAGATTAGACTCTGAAGCACGAACTAAATCACAAAGAAGAGAAACATTCTTAAACACCTAGTAACATCCTTCTTATAAGTATGGCTCTCTAAACACCCATAAATAAGACTCTACCCAACGCGATTTCACAGAAACCTGGGACCATGAACCATGCTCTGATACCAAGTTTGTCACGACCTAAACTTGGGCCTGGCCGTGATGGACATCCCGAACCTTGAAGGCCCAGAATGCCCTTCTCTATCTGGTAATCATGCACAACATTCATATAATAAAAGAAGATTTGGAAACATAATCTGCTACAAAAACATGGTCAATTCTAAATTCAACATAAGTATGGAAACTGTAAATCAACTACATCTAAATAACATCTAACTCAGTCTGCGAAATCTCTACTATATGAAAATCTAACAACTGTTTGAAACTTGGACAACACCCCCAGTAAATCAAAACTGAAATAAGTGACATAATCTGAAAGGACAGGCATTCTGGAATAGAGAAGGCTCACTGCTGCACAATTTGATCAGATGTCTGAATTATCTACTACTTATCTGGACCCCTAGACTGAGTCTCGAAATCTGAGAGGTAGGGGAAGGCGGGTCAATACAGATGTACTGGCATGCAGAGCATATCCAAAATAATCATTTATTATTCAACATATATGACAGTAATTTAAAACAGTTCATAAGTATATCATATAGTAAGAATTCACATGGGAATTTTAAAGACTCTGTAAAAATGATCTCAACTCTGAGAAATCTGTGTTACTTCTGCGCTAGGTGGTATACCCTACAATTCTGAACAATTCCATGGGCCATATGGAAACTACCATTAACTCGGCAACGAAGCCCCTAACCCAAGTGTGCCGTAAGGGTCGGAGTCTCTGAATCTACTATGCCATACGGCCATCACCAGCGTACTATAATAATCTACCCGTATTGGTAAGTACGGTCTTAGGCAAAGAGTTTGTTGAACTCGTGCCTTCTTCGGGTAATAACCTAACCCTTTTTAAGCCCCTTTTTAAAACTCTATCAAAACATACAATCTCTGAAAACATACTCTGAAAATATGCTCTGAATACATAGTCTGTTATGGCATAAATACATATGGTATCGTCATACCATTGACTTGAAAGTCACATCTCTGAGCCATTATTAGTCTATCATAAATCTTTGTTTTCAAAACACAAGTATTGGGACCACCATTTGAATAATTCAATTTAAAGAAACTCTTTCTTAAACCTCATGTAAACACATGCAAGGAACTCATCTTTGTCAAGCATTTTAGTTGTATGGTACAAGGTGGTCATGTCAAAGTTCTCAATTCATATGCAATTCTTTCTCTTAAACACAAGAACACATTTATATCAAGAAACAAGCTCTCAATAATTTCAAATCATGCTCAACTGCTATAATATTGCAAAAACATCTTTCAAATCACAAAACCATAATCTTTAATTTAATACATGAGAGAGAGTTCATAATTTATGCTTTCAACGATCTTAAATCTTAAATTCCATACATATACATATACATGTAAATCAATTTAGGGGATAGGACCACAAGGTCAAAACAATAGTAATATTAAAATATTCGGTGTACGTAATTTAGAACATAGATTCCAAAACCCCTTTGAAATTCATGCATAAAAATCTAAACATCATGCTCTAATAGTTTTAAGCCCTTGTAGTTTTTATGATAAACCCCACGTTCCTCTATCTAGGAATTTAAAGGATACTTCTTGATTCCCACGGCTTGGGGATTCCAAATCTTCAATTTGTTTTGAAAACCCACGATTGAATCTTGATTTATTTAAATTATTAATATGGAATCCTAGAGAGTGTTCTTGAATATTTTTGGTGAATGTATGAGTAATATGCTCAATTGGGGTTGAAATCTCGTGTTTGGACTGATAAGGGTGTGGGAAAATACCCAATATACCCTTAATGTGACCAGTATTAAAATATAACTGGGAACTCGATTTCCTGGGCCACCGCGACATACCACTATCGCGGTGGCTCACTGGAAATTGATGAATGGGAATTTGATCCACTCCGCGATGCGCCACCATCGTAGAGTCCCACTAAAAATTGACCATCATCATTTACACCCTCTCCACGATGAGCCAAGGATAGGAATGATGGTGTTTTATAACTACAACTTAAATTAACCATAATTCCTTCACCGAGTGTCCGTTTTGGACACATCTTATTTCGACGAAAAACTTATTCAATCATCTACGAAATGAAAAGTTGAAATCTAAGGGATTCCATAGGAAAATAAGTGTAAATCATTCTAGAAGCCAATGCTTGATATTTTAAGGAAAATATTTAACTAAGAAAAACTTCGGGGCGCTACAGGTCTACAATTTATGCAAACTTTACCTCTTACCTCAAAGGTGAGGTTGAGAGGCTAATTTTGATAGCTGAAAATTGGCTTAATAACAACAACAACAATACACAAAAACCCAGTATGGTCTGGGGAGATATACAATGTATGGAAACCTTACCTCTTACCTCAATGGTGAGGTTGAGAGGCTGTTTCCAATAGCTAAAAATTAACTCAATGACGACGACAATGACGACGACATACCTAGAGGGGTATGGGGAGCTATACAATGTATGCAAACCTTTCCTCTTACCTCGAAGGTGAGGTAGAGACGTTGTTTTTGATAGCTGAAAATCAGCTCAAGAACAACAACAACATCACACCTAGTGGGGTCTAGGGAGCTCTACAATGTACACAGACTTTAGCTCTACCTCAAAGGTGAGATAGACAGATTATTTTTGATAGCTAGAAATCAGCTCAATAACAACAAAAAGAACATACCCAGTGGGGTTTGGGGATCTCTACAACGTAAGCAAACCTTACCTCTACCTCAAAGGTGTGGTAGAGAGGCTATTTTTGATGGCTGAAAACCAGTTTATCAAGCCAAAAACAATATACAAATCCATAAAATAAAAAGCAAAGTCTCAAACTTTAAAATGTACCTAACAAAATTGATATGAATACCAACGCTATGATGCATTGTCGAACAATCAATGCCCAAAAAGATCCCATATGTTACCGACGCCCACGTAGGATTCTTCGCATTGAAATCAAAGCACATCTAACAAAAAATAAACAAAATTCAAGTTAAATGCAAATGCAAAAATAAACAAAATTCAAGTTAAATGTTTACAACATTTCAAAAAAAAAAAAATCAAGTTAAATGCAAACAAAAAAATAAAAAAAATTCAAGTTAAATGATCGATTCTTGGAGTTTCTTCGAGAGTTATCCATGGGGAAAGAGACATTTCAACTAACCATAGACTATCTGAAGATGAAAAGTGACCTGAAGAAGTTGGGGGAAGTATTTGATGAGATGTAGAG
>NW_025884264.1:0-1367 GCF_002878395.1 Capsicum annuum
TCACATTTAGCTTTGCTTCCAACCATTAGCATATGTCATTGACTTGCTGTATCATTGACTCAAACTCAGCTTATTAAGAGTGACTCTAAAACAAACACAGTATTTTTGCTTTGGCGTGTTTCTCGAATAATCCCTTTGAATCTTGGTATTTTCATGAGTTCCCCGACTTCTCTGTTGACAAAACTTCCTGCATGACTTTTTTTAGGCTCACAATCATGTCTCTTTCATGTGCTAGCTTTTGTCTTGCTTTGTGTAATTAAAGAAGCTGGTAGCCAGTTTTGAAATCTTTTCTCACTTATTTTAACAAGGACTTGACTCAAAGACAAGAAACGAAAAAATGAATAACAATTTTTGTTTTGATACCTGACTTAAGAAAGATAAAATTAAATAAAGAGAAGAAAGAAAAGACAATGAATGTCCCCTTTTAAAACAAAAAAATGAAAAATTCATCTAAAAATGACAGTCAACACTAATGATTATGCCATGCATTTTGGATTAAGCAGCTTGATCTTTTCATCCAAATTTTCTACCCATTGTTGTTGAGTTAATGTCCTTAAAACTGAGTTGCTTTCTTAGGTCAATTGTATTTAAGACCCCATTCGGCTAGTGGCGCCTTGAAGGGTTTTCGCCAATAAGCTTCTTTCATTTTCTCTCGGCTCACTATCGCCTTATGGTGCCCGTGAGGGTTTTCACCCATAAGACTCTCTCATTTTTATTTCTCTCAACTTGCCATCGCCTTATGGTGCCCGTAAGGGTTTTCACCAATAAGACTCTCTCATTTTTATTTCTCTCTTGATTCCCTATGCTGAGGAAGACAAATAGTTCCCAAATTCAATCATCATATCCCTTGCATGATCCGTCTTAACATCCTCAAAGATTGATCTGAAGGTCATTCTTTGGTTGTAACTTGACTTTTGGATAAGGTTAGAAAGAAAGGATGGCATGGGGCCCAAACGACACTTGAAGTAGGGTAGGACTTACAACTTTTGGAATAGACTCAAATAATGAGGATTAACTCATGCCCCAGTTTATTTTGACTGGGTGACTCTAAATTATTTATTTGGTTGGACCGAGCCCCGAGTAAGGCAGCCTACGTATCTCACCCCCGAGAAAGGAGAATCAGGTCATGCGTAGTTTTGGCAGCTTGTTCTTTCACTTGATTCTATTTTTTTCTTTTGTTGACTCTTTTGTCTTTGGGACTTTTTTGACTTTGTTTTTCTTGACACTTATCTTTTCTTTCTTTTTCGAAATATTTTTTTGAATTTTGTTGACTCTTATCTTGATTCCAAAAAAGGGGTATGAAAGAAAATAACACTAAGGCCCAAATGGGGGTAAACAAAGGATGACACAGTGTTTGGATAGCAGAA
>NW_025884264.1:1467-3005 GCF_002878395.1 Capsicum annuum
TTTTTGACTTTGTTTTTCTTGACACTTATCTTTTCTTTCTTTTTCGACATATTTTTTTGAATTTTGTTGACTCTTATCTTGATTCCAAAAAAGGGGTATGAAAGAAAATAACACTAAGGCCCAAATGGGGGTAAACAAAGGATGACACAGTGTTTGGATAGCAGAATGAAATGCCTTCATCATATCAATTCTTGAAAATGCTAGTATATAACATGCAATGCAAAAATACACGATCAAGATCACTTATGAAATGTTTTACAACACTAACTTGCCCCGACCATGTGTGCCACCTCTTTTTCTACACTTGCCCAGCATACAACTCCACTTTGTTATACATTCCTCATGCTGAAGGACTCATGACTTCGTGGAGCTAATTTTTTTCCTGTTCCTCTTGATAGGATCACATAGACACTGTTTGACCTAATTAAGACATGTCTTTCAATTGACGACCAAGTTATCCTTACGATTCTCAAAAAGTCTCAATTTTCAAAGAAGGCTTCAAGTTGATCACCAAACGCCCCAACACCTTATTTATTTTCTCAGATGCTCTCTTTTCCTAAATTTAACTCTCTGATTTAATGCTTCATGATTAAGCTGGATTTTAAGATCTGACTGAAAATTCCGCAGGCATGTCATATCACTAGAATCAACATAAAGTGACTGTATAAAGAAAACAAACAAACAACACATATTTGAAACACAAAATGAAAGGGACACTTCATTTAGTTGAAATAAAAGATAAAAGGGTTTGAGCATAAACGACAAAGGGACAAAACAAGATAGATCCCAAACTACAACCCTGAAGTAATTTGAAAAACAGAAAAAAAAAAAACAAAATAAACTACTAGACCTCTTCCTAGTAGGGAGATAGGTGAATTCTCAATTGCTCAGCCTGACAACTTAGCCGCTGGTTTGCATATCAGCATGACTAGAGCTTCCCTCACTATCAATGTTCTGCACTATCATTGATCCATCATGAATCATCTTTTCAATTTCTCTTTTCAAATTTTGACAATCTTTAATACTATGACCCTGAGCCTCAGAATGATACGCACATCGTGCGTTAGGATTAACATTTCTTGAACGCTGATTAAGGGTGTGCCCAAGGAGAGGAGTGATCATTCCTTCCTGTACCAATCTCTAAAATATACTGGCATATGACTCTCCCATTGGTTTGAAGCTATCTCTCGACTTCTGCCTCATTTCATTGTTTGGCTTGGATAGAAAATCTAGCTTAGAAGGGTTTTGGTATGTTTGTGGAGTTAGAGGATGACTCTGGGGCGTTGGGGTATGCCATTGTGGGTAAGATGAGGGTTGAACATGTGGTTGTGCATTATACACTGGATATAGATGTGGAGGAACAGAGTACAATGGATTTTGGAAGTGATTATGTGGAGCCTAGGCATAAACTTGAGCTTGAGCCTGAGATCGACGACGATGTGGTCTTCTTGACCTTTCTTGCTGTCCAACTATAATTGCAAATGCATTTTTCTCATTCTTTTTCTCCCCAACACTTCCTGAACCATTTGGAATTACTT
>NW_025884265.1:0-951 GCF_002878395.1 Capsicum annuum
AATCTATTGCACCAGGTATTTTATCTGTTGCAACATATAACCGATCTATTGCAATGGATGAGTAAACCGTTGAAAAGAATAAAAATGGATCACTAATCTGTTGTACCAGGTATGTTATCGGTTGCAACAGATAACCGACATGTATGAGTAATTCATTGGAAAGAATAAAAACAGTCCTAATCTGTTGTAAAATGAAGAATAAACTGTTGGAAAGAATAAAAATAGATCATTAATCAGTTATCTGTTGGATTAATATTGTTTAGATTTCTTCCAAATAGAAGAGTCGTCTGTCGCAACAGATAAATAATCTGTTAGATTGTTCACCTGTTGCATCAAATTTTCATAGTTGCATCAAAATTTTAATTTGTTGCATCGGATTTTAAAATGAAGAGTAAACTATTGGAAAGAATAAAAACAGATCACTAATCAGTTATCTATTGGATCAATATTGTTTAGATTTCTTCCAACCAGAAGAGTCTGTCGCAACAGATAAATGATCTGTTAGATTGTTCACCTGTTGCATCATATTTTTATAGTTGCATCAGATTTTTAATCTGTTCATCAAATTTTCATCTGTTGTATCATATGTTTTATCTATTACATCAGATGTTTCAACTGTTGCAATACCATTTCTACCAAGACAAATAACGAATCAACCCAGCAACACCAACATATCACACACACATACACACTAAGAACATCAACTGTGACAAAAAATCATCAATAAATTCAAATCAACAGTACGACAACGAGAAAAAGAAATGCAGAAATGCCAGAAATTAGGATTTTATTCAGTCCACATTTCAATACCAGAAGAGTAGTTGGCTCAAGTTCCTCTGTTTCTTCATAATTTTTTACCTTTGAAAAAGGAAATGGGAGGACGAAGAACTCAAAGTTGTTATCGCCGGAGAAGTATTCACATCGATTGACGGTTGAAAGTCGAAAAGGAAC
>NW_025884265.1:1051-4179 GCF_002878395.1 Capsicum annuum
AATTAACATAATCAAGTTTCCTAATGATGTTTGACCCTATCTGTTGGTCAATGTCACCAATCCTTCTTTCAAGATTTAAAAGACACCTTTCCTTCAATTTTCTCTAAAGACCTTAATACCCTCAATTTTAAATTTAAAGACAAAAAAGTGACATGTTGAAACCTTCTCTTCTAATATATAGAAATAATAACATTTGAGAACACACTAAAAGTTTTTAGAAAATTGAGCTAAATATATATATATATATATATATATATATATACTTTATCAATTGTTTAGACGCTCAATGAACAAGAGATAATTCAATCGTTTGAATGAAATTTGCCTAAAGATATAAAGAATTGTCCATGTATTAAAACGTCTTTTTTCCATCAAAACAATGAAATATTAATCATATTATAACGACAAACAAGAGTTACGAATTTCAAGAATTAAAACATTGACTTAGCACTAAATATATGAAAAAATACAAAATGTTAGCAACTAGTAATATTACAATATTACATTTTCATAATAGCTCACTCTATGTTATATTAGCAAATATAATCTAATTTTACAGAAAAAAAAGTTATTTTACATTTTTAGTTAAACTAAATTAGTGTACATACTTTGCACGTCTATTTCGTATCAATTAATAAAATATAAATAAAAAATAAAAATATTTTAAAATTGCAATTAGTGTCAGTTGACAGTTAACTTTAAATTAAAAAAAAAATTCTACACTTTTGAACTTTAAAGCTTATCATTTCAATTTTATGACCATATTTAATTGTAGTGGACCCTATCATTCGATAAATATTTGTGAAAATTGAAACTAAAAGTACAACAGTTTTTTAATTTTTTTTTATATAAATATGACTATGGCAAAAAAGTATTAACTTATATATATTATTTGTCAAATCTTCAATTATTAAAAACCTTAATAATAACATAAATAGGATGAATATGAATGAAAATAAAATTACGAAAAAAATTTCTTCAAATGCATTCATTTTTGGCGTGAAATCTCAATCACATGTTTCACATGAATCTTCCTTCACACGCGCTCACCTAAATAAGAAAATTGAACAATCAATCAATAATAACTTATTTAAATTTATTCATATATTGTTGTGAAGGTAAGAAGACTTAATAGCTTTACAGAGAAAACAAAGAAAAATGCTCCACTTTGAAACATTAGATATCTCAAAAAATTAGATTTTTCTTTTCACCTCGGGTACATATATTAATATCGAATAAAAGTAGTAGATATTCCTTATAATTCAAAGTTTACAAAAAAGAAAGTCACAATTCTAAGTAAAAGAAGAAGAAATTTTAGAGTTTGGGTGTAGGAGCTAAATATTTTTCTTCTTTTTGTTAAGGGGTATTTAATCCTTAAGTTACCTTCTATTACTATTACTTTTAATAAGTTGAATATTAATAAGACTAAAATATTTAAGCAAAAATAATAAGTAACATATCCAATTTAATCCCACAAAGTAGAAATTGTAAAGGATAAAATGTATCAAACCTTATCTAATCTTAGAGATAGAGAGACTGTTTCAAACCCCGGTCTCCAGAAAATTTAGCTAAGAAAATTTAGCTAATATAAATTAGCTCCTAAATAATATTTAAAAGGTTCATTTGCATTATCATTTTTTTATGATTTTTTTTTTCTTACAATTATACTTTGTGTATCTTATTAACAAATCATTCATGTCAACGCAGACGACTTGTAGAATCATTTACTTAAATATCATAATTTATCTAGATACCAAGTCTTGAATCATAACAATATAAAGTAGAGATTTTATTTACTTTTGTCTTTTGTTATAAAATAAAACAAACAACATCAGAATATGTTATCAATTCCTGAATCTTACTGTGTATAACCTGTCCTCAAATTGAAAGGGCATATCACGTATTGAAACAAGAAAAACTTTTTATATAAGATCTACGAAAGAGTCGATAAAAGACTCCGCTAAAGCTAAAGTAGAAAGCTTAATAAACAAAAATCAATTGTCTTGAAAAACACACCATAATAACTTATTATATTGTAAACTTCACAAATAGATTAAAGTTTTAGAAAATTTAATTACCTCAAATCAACCTGACATACAAATTTTCTAATATATAGAAGCACTGGTTTCGACCTGAGTGCTTCATGTCATGAAAATTTTATGCAAGGATATTTTAGACATTTCACCTACCAAGCTGATAATACGTGTATTGCTTATTTTTGTCTATGTATTACATGTATTGATCCTATTTATGAATAGACACGTAGCATCTTAAAAAAGTTTGTCCCTATCTCCTCTCTTCACTCATCATTTTTATTTTCATATCACAATTTCCACAGATTTCTCTCTCCTTCTAGGCTAAGTTTCATCTAATTGCTGTAACATTTTTTTCTGCTTCAAAATTTCATCTATTTCTGAGTAGATGAATACTGTTATAGCTGTTGAAGTGATTGAGAAGACTGTTGTAGCCGTTGGGTTTGCTAAAGCCAAACAATTTGATGAATTTTGTCGGTGATTGAAGTGACGAGAGCTATAACAAACTCCCGAATCCCAAAGCAAATCCACTCTATTTTTGGGTTGTAACTTCACCTCAGGTCGAAGTTCAAAGCCCATGACAGTTCATAATAGGAGCTTTGGTTGATTTATGCTTAGATTTCAGGGATGGAGGAGAAGGAGATGAGAAAAATTACAGATATGTTGTACTAATTATCTTTGAACGCTATAAGCCTGTTCTTGCATTTGTCTCTTGTGATTGTGTGTATTAGCTCTATGTTTTATAATCTCTAACTTAATTACTTATATTTTTAATAAGCTGCAACATAAGCATATATATGTGTGTGTGTGTGTGTGTGTGTGTGTGTGTGTGTGTGTGTGTTCAGAACTACAAATTGGTCATGTAAGTTATCAGTTTTGTTGGTTTGTACGAACTTATGATTATGAGATTTTAGCAGTTCATTTATAATTCCTCATTGTATTGTTGATAATAAGAATAAAGATAAACATGTTTGTGACTTGGAATTCTATAAATTAGGGATAGGTATAAAAGTTAAAACTTGGTACTTAAACATCCTCAAATGTTTAGATGCAAATGGGCTTCAATTATAGATTTTGAACAAGTCTGATTTATGC
>NW_025884266.1:0-8852 GCF_002878395.1 Capsicum annuum
GCTCTATGATGCTACCTAGACAAAGGATGATTCTATGACTAGCATACAATATGATAAATTGCTCATTAAAGAAAGGGTAACTTGGGGGTTTGGGCCACAGGTGACAAAAGAGTTTTAAAATGAGGTGTAGGTGACACAAGTCTTAATAATTAAGTAGAGGTGACAATTACTTCATTATGGTTTAAGAAAGTTTGGAAAATTTTAAAATAACCCACAAATTTTTAAATTTACACTTTAATTCAAATGTTAGTTAATATATAATGGGGAACGAAGGGGAAAAAATATCTTTTTCTCTTTTCTCGTCCATTGTTATTTTTCTCTCTTCGCGATATTTGTTGTTCATTGTTGCTGCTGCTTTATTTATCATCTTCTGATTCATTATCATTATCTTATACTTCATTATCAACTTCATACTCTTCTTGTTGACCATTGTTGTTGTTATTTTTGTTACCCCAACTGCTGCTCTTTGACCAAATTCTTATGTCAAATTTTGTTTCGTAAATCACTTTCAACTTTGGAATTTATTTAAGAGGAGACTTTGGTAAGTCAAATTATGCTTTTTAGTTGAATCTGGGTAACTGCTAGTGTGTTGTTTTTTCAACAATAGTTTGCACGCAAACATGAATGCAATACAAAAGTAATCTGTTTAAACAGATCCATTAGCTGCAGCACCAGATAAATTTCTGTTGTAACAGTAGACTCATATTGGATTCATGTTTAAGGGTTCTAGGAGCCGGTAATATGATTATGAATCGAATAGATGGGTATTCTGTTGCACCAGATTAGTAATCTGTTTCAACAGATAAATAATCTGTTTCATTAGATTACTAATATGTTTCGAACAACAAAATACAGCTCATGTCACACACAAAACCTAACAGATAACTTATATGTTCTTGCTATTAATACTGAAATCAAATTATTCCTTAATTGTAGACATGTCATTCGTTAAGAAATAGAAATAGACAACACAAAAATTAAATAAGAAATATAAAGTCAAGTGCATTAAACATAATTTTTTATAAAACAAACATAACAAAATACATTGATAACAGAAAAAAAAGCTTAATTATTATTATCATTATTATTTGTATGGCCAGCCGGCTAATCTTCAAAAGGCAGCAGCAGCGCCCTCCGCAGCCTGCGAATCTCCCGCAACATCCTTACTCTGATGGCGGCCAACTCCCAATGCAGGTTATGAACCTCTTTCTATAGTTCCCTCATGGCGTCTCATAAAATATCGACATCCCACACAGGATCAGTCATATCTAAAAAATGCATAAGTTGACAAAACACACACGTAAATACAAAAGTAAAGAAAAGAAAGAATTCGAATGTAATGTTATATAATACAACGTATATTTACCCAAAAATCAAGAAAAAAACTTACCAGAGACAGGAAAAAACTATCAAATCCTTGAAGCGAAAGTAGTTGAAGGTGTAACAAGAGCGAGGAATAAATAGTGTGTAGTAGAACGAACGATTGAGTAAGGAGGGACCTATTTATAAAGGATTGAACTTGAATGAGTTAGGCAAAAAATCACAACTGTTCACCTCCATTTATTAATGATATTCTTGATTACTATAAAAATCTATGACTTAATTAAATTAATCAATATTATGATAGGTCATGACTTTTCAGCTTTATTATTATTAATAATTAGTTCTTTCCAGGAACCATTTTTTTACACCGACTTGGACAGCAGATAATATATCTGTTGCATCAGATAAATCATCTGGTACAACAGATATATAATAATTTGCAACGAATAGATAACCTGTTGCATCAGATAATATATCAGTTGCAACATATAATATATATATATATTTAAAAAAATATATTATCTTCATGACATCCAAATTTTTTGACTTTCTAATTATATAAATTAATAAAGCAGATTTATAGGCACAACTGTTCACTTCCATTTATTAATGACACTCTTGATTACTGTAAAAAGTTATGACTTAATTAAAATAATCAATATTATGATAGGTCATGACTTTTCAGCTTGAAGCTTAGCTTTATAATTATTAAAATAATTAGTTCTTTCCAGCAACCATTTATTTTTTACACTGAGTTACACAATAGATTATATATTTGTTGTATCAGATAAATCATCTATTACAATAGATATATCATCCGTTGCAACAAATAGTTCAACTGTTGCATCAGATAATATATCTATTGCAACATATAATATATATATCTTTTAAAAAAAATTATCTTCATGACATCCGATTTTTTTGACTTTTTAATTATATAAATTAATAAAGAAGATTTAAAAACAAGAATATTTCTGGTGAGTTTTTAACGGTTTAAATTGTGTTTATCATTTATTTCCTTATTCTTTTCTGTGAAAAGAAATGACTTAATTAAATCAAGCTGGTGGTGACTTAATCTTTTCGTTTCTTTAATAACCATTTTTATTAATTGAGTTATGGCAACAGATTGTATATCTGTTGCATCAGATAACCCATCTGTTTCAACAGATATATCATCTGTTGCTATAAATCGATCATCTGTTTAAGGAGCTTTTTTGATTTCTTCTAACTGATTCATAAGTCGCAACAGATAAGGAATTTGATGCATCAGAAGCATTTTTTGTTTCTGTTTGTTTGTTGATGTGTTTAGACAAAACTCACAGTCACGACTATTCATTAACTTTTTTCTTAAAAATCATATCATCAGATATATATCTTAATTAAATTAATCAAATGTTGTGACTTTTTAAAATTAAATAATCTTTCTTTTACGATTATAATATCATTTAGTTCCTTATTATTTATTAACGAACCATTTTTAGGAGAATTTCTCATCATGACCGCATCCCTAACTCCAACCGCTGACATGTTTTGAATAGAAAATAAATAGAATGATAATTAAATATTGAATAAGAATTAAAAATTAAAAATTGACCAAACCAAACCAAATATATACATGGATTTTTTTGAATCCCTTATGGGTAGATCGGATATTAAAAAGGGAAATACATACGCTAAAAGAAAGAAAAAACATAACCTAATTATTATTATTATTATTATTATTATTATTATTATTATTATTATTATTATTATTATTATTATTATTATTACTATTATTATTGTCAAACTGACAATTTTCATCCGGCAGCCGCAGGACCCTCCTCAGCCTTGCTCGAAAGTCGGTCAAATCCCTCTAAAGTTCATCAAACTACCTTTGAAATTCCTGCAACGACTCGATATGAACCTTCTTGTACGAATCTGGATCTTACATATTAGTATTGTAAGTATAGTAGAATGAACGAGAGTGAGTGAGGAGGCCGAAGGGACCTATTTATAAAATGATTGAGAATTAGAAGGGACTGGACTTAGTCAAACAAAAAGTCACGACTGTTCATATCCCTTAAAAGGAAAAATTACACAAATTCCATATTTAAGACACCATATTACACAATATCCCTTAATATTTTAAAAAATTACATAAAATTTTGGATTCATATTTACTAGTGATACATATGCTATATGTATCACAATTCGAAATTTCGGGATAAAATATAATGAGCAAACTATTTGGGATTTAATGCAATACTGATGAAACTATCCGGGATTTATGTGTTGTGTGTGTTACTTAAATAATACTGGTGACTTTATTAAAAAGTAAATTACAAAAAAAAATGGATCTAAATACAACATTTTATCTTTTTGTTGTATTTTCGAAAGATAAAGATTGGTAATCTGTTGCAAAATATATTCCACCTGCCAGATACTTACAATATATGGACAATCTGTTGCAACAGATGGATATATCAGTTTGATTTTCCTTTAGCTGTGGCGTCTGTTGCAACTTGCTAGTCATTTGTTTATTCAATTTCATCGAGTTCAATCGATTTTTCTAAACACTTCTTGGCCAAATTCAATTTTGCTCTTGGATTGCTTCTCTTTTTTTTCTTTACATCCTTCAACCAAACTAAATTTTTGCTATTGGATTGAGGGCAAAAATTGAATTTGGACGCCAGCTTAAAGGATGCAAAGAAAAAAAGAGAAGCAGTCCAAGAGCAAAAATTGAGTTTGGCCAAGAAGTGTTTAGAAAAATCAATTGCTCTCGATGAAATTGAATAAACAGCTGATTAGCAAATTGCAACAGACACCACAACTGATGGAAAACCAAACTGATATATACATCTGTTGCAACAGATTGTCCATATGTTGTAAGTTATCTGACAGGTGGAATATAGTTTGCAACAGATTACCAATCTGTTTCTTTCGAAAATACAACAAAAAGATAAAATATTGTATTTAGATCCATTTTTTTTTAATTTACATATTAATAAAGTCACCAATTTTATTTAAGTAACACACACAACACATAAATCCCGAATAGTTTGCGTCAGATGTGGAGTCTGTTACGTCAGATATGGAGTCTGATGCAACAGATATGGAGTCTATTGGAATACATAGCAGCCTTGCTGGTGGTTTGATTTGTTCCATCAGTTGCTCCGTCTGTTGCAACATCAACAATAGCATAAACTACAAACAACAAAGAAAACAACAACATTTGTTCCAACAACATCATCAACTACAAAGAAGCATACATCTTATTTTCCAACACCATCAACAACAAGGGAAGGACCCATATGGAGTCCTCCGGGTGCGCGAGCATCGATTGAACTCGTATCGAACTTTATATATGTATGTGGAAATAAAGAAAAAAATGTATATAATCTAATCAGTGAGCACCCATAGTAAGAGTTGTTTGGTTAGCCTAATTGTTGTTTATGGGTGCTTAAGGCTATTTATTTCTTTTGTTCTTGAGTTCAATTCACACTTAGCAGATATTTTTAAAATTTTGGTAACCAACTCTTCTCTTCTTATTCACTTTAAAATTTTTATTTTTTTGTCCCTTACTCCTTGTGTTGATTGTTCGGACTCCATTATTTTTAAGCTAAGAAGCACCCATCATCTAAACCATACCACACCATAAGTTCCAACAATGTCAAACCCACCAACAACACTACACCACAAGTTTCAACAATGCCAACCCTACCAACAACATCAATAACAGCATCAACAACAAAGAAACAAACAAAATACATAAAATAAATGATACTGCCAACAAAAGTTTTAAACTTCTCCTAACAGATGACTTTTTTTTGCATCTTATAATAAAAATTCTCGGTATGCTTGTTCAACAATTAAAAGTTCCTTCAAATTTTTTAAATAAATATGATATGAGAAAATGGTAATTAAATAAATAAAAAGATGTAAATAAAGTTGCAAGAAGAAGGTGAGAATGAAAGAGCAATAGTGAATCATATCATACAATGTCAAAAGGGGGTCAAAACAACAATTTTAGTCGAGGAATATAAGATATAGATATCGATCGGTTTAGATCCAAAAGAAAATTTTTGAGAAAGAGGAGAGAAAAAAAAGGTTGTGATAACCCTAAAGAGGATAGAAAGAAAAAATATGAGAGATTTAGGGCTGAAGGAAAGGAGGGAAGAGATCAGATAATTTTAATTTTTAAATGTACTACCCTTTATATTAAATGACTAAACAAAGTATATTTATTCAAATTTATATGTACAAAGCATAATTAATAAGGCTAATTTGGTAGTAAAATAAACCCGTAATTAATATTTTCTTAATGGAAGTGCCAAGTCAATATGAAAAGAAAGAAGTATTAGGGGTTTCAATATTCATTAATTCATATTCACTAATAATTTGAGGGGCACGAGGAAGAAAACAGATGACATTGAAAAGACAGGACAAGACTACTCAATAAGATTTTTGAGTTATCCAAGAAATATTTTTTACCGCCTTCAGTAGTACTACTACTTTATCTACTCGGACAGTAGCTTGCTTTAAAATTAAAAGAAAATAAAAAAATTTTCAAACAGATATGTCGTCTGTTGCAACAGATTTAGATATCTGTTTGAGAAATCCCAACAGTCACAGATAGAAATGTCATTTGATAACTAAATCAAAAACTTTATCTGTTACAACAGATATCAATATCTGTTTGAAAATTTCCAACACCTCAGTCATCCGTCATAACAGATGCAAATGTCTATTTGATAATTAAATAAGAAATGTCATCTGTTGCAATAGATATTGTTATCTATTTGAAATTATTCAACAGCTCAGTTGTTTGTTGCAATGGATTTCATTGCAATTGATTTAGGATGAACTAGGGATGAAAGAATGAGCTCCTTATTAACTTAATGTTAAGATTAATAATAGTACCTACATCGATCTAGGTTAAACGAGGGATGAATGAATGAGCTTACAGGGTCAATTACAAATCCAATTGACTCATTGTATTTGCATGGTGTTAGTATTGCGTTCATCCTGACCCGAGTCGTCGATCGATCACTCTGAGTTGAAATGTGTTCTCATTAACTTAGTGTTAAGATTAATAATAGTACCTATATTGATCTAGGTGAAATTAAGGATGGATGAATGAGCACAAAGGGTTAACTACAACTTCAATTGAGTTTTTTGGCAATTGCATGATGAGACGGTACTGTATTTCTCCTGATAAGAGTCATCGATCGATCACTCTGAGACGAACCAATTCTTACTACCTTGTATGCTCAACTAATACCTTAATTGAATAATCTGGTACTAAGGGTAAGTTCTCATAGGGTCAACTATAACTTCAATTAAGTCTTTTGGCAAATGCATGATGAGACGGGACTGCGTTCCTCCCGACAAGAGTCATCGATCGATCACTCTAAGCCGAACCAATTCTTACTACCTCATATGCCTAACTAATACCTTAATTGATTAATCTAGGACTAGGGGGGAGTTCTCATAATGTCAACTATAATAGATGACAACGCCTATTTGATAATTTACAACAAATAGGTAATCTATTGCAATATATGACTTAATCTATTTGATAATTTACAATATGTGGGTAATCTGTTACAACAGATGACTTAATCTGTTTGATAGTTTACAACAGATGTGTAATATGTTGCAACAGATTACATAATCTATTTGATTTGATCCAACAGAAAAGACATCTGTTGCAATAGGTTGAGCATTTTCTTACATATAATTCAATTGAGTTCATATGTTAGACTAATACCTTAATTGAATATGAGTTCTCATAGGGTCAACTACAACTTTAATTGAGTCTTTTATCAATTGCATGATAAAATGGTACTGCGTCTCTCCCGACCAGAGTCGGCGATCGATCACTCTGAGCCGAACTGATTCTTACTACCTCATATGTTAGACTAATACCTTAATTGATTAATCTAGGACTAGGGTACTAATACCTTGATTGAATAATCTGGGACTAGGGGTGAGTTCTCATACGGTAAACTATCGATTAATCTAGGACTAGGGGTAAGTTCTCATAGGGTCAGCCACAACAAATGACAGCGCCTATTTGATAATTTACAACATATGGGTAATCTGTTGTGACATATGACAATCTATTTGATAATTTACAACAGATGGGTAATCTGTCGCAATAGATGACTTAATCTGTTTGATAATTTACATTAGATTTGTAATCTGTTATTACCTAATCTGATTGATAATTTACAACAGATGAGAAATTTGACGCAACATGTTGAACATTTGTTTTTTACAATTTCAATTGAGTTCATATGTTAGACTCCTAAATTGATTAATCTAGGATCAGGGGTGAGTTTTCACAGGGTCACCTCCTAGAGTACTCGGTCAATTACAACTTCAATTGTTTTTATATGATTTTAAAAATTACACATATATTTTATGATTTTAAAAATAATTAAGATCATTTCGGAGCAAATTAATATTTTCAAAACTACTTGTCATTCTTTTTCAAAATACAAATCAACCCATACAAAATGTTTCATCATTTTAAATCTTGAGGCATGGCTCTTTCTCTCTCATTCTCATTCAACAATACAGTACAGACAATAACTACTCAATAAATTTGCTCAATCCTCCACAACAGATCGTTTTTCTTCTTATTTTCGACCACATAGGTGTTATTTTTGACATCATTCTTGCTTATATCAGTCATTTTCTTTGTCTTCATAGGCAACAGAGTTCGATAAGAGCTCTATATTTTTTTTTTCTAAAAAATAAGGGCTTTTAAGTTAATGATAAAAAATAAAACTTTTAGTTGTATTATCTTCGAGAATGATTTTACAATTTTGAGTTTTGATGGTAAAATCGTAGGAAGAACTTGAGAAATCCCTAGTTTCCATCACAGTATTTCATTGACTGTCGTGGTATAGTTGGATGGTGTTGGTGGTGGTGGTGGTGGTGTTTGTGGTCATCATGGTGGCACCGGTGGTGGCATTGGTTGGTGGTGTTTGTGGTGGTGTCAGTATTCATGGTGTTTGTTTGTTTATTGGCATTGGTTGGTGGTGTTTGTGGTGGTGGTTGTTGGTGTGTCGGTATTCGTGGTGTTTGTAATGTATTTTTTAAAATCTATGTATACATCTACTGTAATGTAATTTTTGTTTTTCTTTGTCTGTAGGTAAAACATGTCTCCCAAAAGAAAAGAAGGTGAAAGTGGATCAACATCTGACCACTAAAAAAAAGGCTACAGTACAGAGGGATTCGGAGGAGCTTCCTGAACAATCTCAGTCAGGGAAAAGTGAAGCTAAGGAGAGATATGAAAACAACATTGAGGGAGGTGGACAAGGGTCCGTAGATGGTGATGAAGAGAATGAAAGTGAGAAAGAGGAGGAATTGGAGAGTCAGAAAAAGAAAAAGGACGACATTATACGGCTTTCCTTGGGCTTTCATGGTAAAATTAATCACTAATTTTACTCATCCATTAATTTATATTGAATATAGTTATTATAATTTTTTTTGTTTCCTTGCTTCCTGTTTACACTTTTTAGGCTTGGGCATTTGAAGTC
>NW_025884266.1:11852-15655 GCF_002878395.1 Capsicum annuum
TGACTTGTAATTATTTTGTAATTGTGTTCTCTTTTTTATAGAAATTGGGTGGATGTGATTACTTTGATTGGTATGAAGAATGACAACCTTACAAGCAAATCATGTAATCTGGGGTTTGCTGAACAAAGTCAAGACTTCTGAAGAGAAACAAAATTGAGCAAGAAGATACTACATTGTTGCCGTTATTGCTACTGGTTTGGTGTTGTTGGGCACATGGATATTGAAGCCTAATTGCTGAAATTTTCATGATGGTGTGTGTATTTGCTACTGATTTATTGTCGACGAGCACATGGATATTCAAGCGTAACTGTTGGAAAATATCAAAAAGATTTAGGCATATGTTGTAAAATTTAGGTCATTTGTGGAAATTATTAAACAGGTCTTCCCACTGTTGCAATAGATTAGACTTAGATTATTAGATTATTCATAGAAATTATCAAACAGGTCTTCCCACTGTTGCAACAGATTAGACTTAGATTATCAGATTATTAGATTATTAGATTATTCAAACAGTTCTTCCCACTGTTGCAACAGATTGATAATCTAATCTATTGCATTATCAAAAACTCAACTTTCATCAGAAAAAAATTATTACCACTACATGTACATGTAATAAAGTGAAGGGTGACTTGAAATTAAAAATTTCTATTTCACAGGCTCTTCTATATACACAGGCTTTAAGCGTCAAGTTACTACCCCATAAGCCCAGACCTCTTGCAGGTTTGCTATAGCGCTGTCGCACAGAAAAGTCATTAGCTCAGCCATTTCTGTGCCGGTCAGTAAATATTCGATGTGTCCAAGCGCGAGCGAGCCTCTCGCTTTAGCGGCATCATCCTTTGGAAGGATTATTCCCCTGTTTTGACCTTCAAAATCCCATGATTTCTTCATCAACACTTCCTTTGACGAATGATTATCAGTTTACTCTGCCTCAATAAGATGGGCAATAGCACCATCTGTGGCTCCATGAGGAGAAAAAGATTGAAATCATCGATGAGAGGTACGTTGGAGTCATAAACATTGATTTTTCCCTCCTCAAGTAGTATCTCAACAGTCCGATTATGCATGTCATTCACGCTAATGATTGCAAGAATCCTTTTTTCCTTGGTCCAGCTCTTGTCGTGTGGATTTGGCCTGTTCCCTCTAACATATCTTAACGTTTCTGCTTCATCCAAGACCAACGTAGGAACTAGGAAATCAAGTTCCATGCCAAGAGCTGACGCCTCTCCATTGAGTTTATCGTACCTATCCTTGAGCTTCTTGTAGAAGTCGAGGTCCATTATCCTATCGGCAGTGTCATAAGCTTCCTGGTACGTTAATTGCCTTTTCCTAATGAGGTAGAGAATTATTTCAACATGATGTGAGATAAGGAGTTAATTTTTAAAGAAGTCAATTTTTAAATAGGTTAGTAATTGTAAAGATGCAATGGATGGTCCATCTATTGCATAGGATTCTCTGAATTAATAATCCAACGCAAATTATGCAACAGATGGATAATAAGTTACAACAGAACCACAACCAGTTGCCCCAGTATACCCAGCTGTTGCAATACATGTGAAATCTTTTATGTAGCTTCTTCTTCATGGGGTAGATTAGAAGGGCTAGGTTAGGCAAAGTAAACTTGCCTTGTCCTCGTACGACATACGCATATCAATCATAGTCTGGAAGTCTTGGAGGGGAAAGGGCAGCCTGGGGTAATCTGGTGCACCTGGCTTGGCATTCTTGGCTTGTCGCAAATCCCTCTTCTCTTTGGTGCCAAGTTTCGCGTCTATGTCCACCTTCTTGACTGGCCCCTGAACTTCTACAACTTTTGGAGAGGGAGGAATTGTAATTTCTTTTGATTTTCGAGCAGAGAGTATGTCTCTAATTGCTCTTTTTTTTCTCCTAACCAACACTGTAGGAGTGTGTGGCTCCCTCACCTTCTTGGATGGTATGACACACCTCTTGTATTTGAATTTCTTGATAGCTTTAGAGATAGCCTTTACTTTTTCAAAGAGTTTATCCTGTCTGTCCTTGCACTTATCGCATTCGCAACGAGAACATAAGGCTGAAGAAGGGTGAGAGAGACCTGTGTAAGGACGAAAATGGGTGTTTTCAAATATATTTATTATTTGGTAGCAGCATCAGTATGACTACCACCAACACCAACAACTCTACCAGAAAAAGCACCCGGATCTGCCTTAGTAAAAGGTTGGTCATGAAGAGCCTCAACATTAGGTAGACCTTGCCTAACTACTCTTCTTATGGCTATCTCTCCAGCCAATTCCTTCTTTATTAACTCCACCATTGGGTCTGCAATAGTTAAACATGACCAAGAGTAATATAAGAAGTCATCACCGACTCCTCCTCAGTAGGCACGATCCATGGATGCACAACCTATAAAAAAGAAAAAAAAGACAGATGCATTTAAATTATATAATATAATAATTTTCACAGTTGGGTTACATTTTTAAAAAAAAAAAGGCCCATCTATTGTGTAGTTTGCAGTATATGGTTAAAATCCGTTTGAGTCTGGTTTAGAGAAACAGAGCAACACATGGATAATCTGATGAAAAATATCAATCATCTAATGTAACAGCTGGACAAGACAGGTAATCTATTATGCAACAGATGATTTGTACATCGCAACAGATGAACGATATATTATCAGATTAAATATCTGTTGCATAATTTGCAGTAGATCATTAATTTTTTAGGAGTCGGGTTCAGAGAACCAAAGCCACAGATGGGTAATCTAATGTAAGATATATCCGTCGCAACAGATGTCCCATCTGGTGCATCAGATATAACATCTCATGCACCAGATATAACATTTATTCAATATCTTTCTTTTCTTTGAGTAGAATTATTTTACTTGAAGAAGACGTACTGCATTATCCAGAGGGTTAAAGAGATCAGCCTCCTTAATATTGGTGTTGCTCTTTGCGGCCAACCACCTAAATATCCTTGGATGAGAAACCTCATCTGGGTAATCCATTAACTGCTTTCGGAGGAGAGGAATGGCTTCAAATACCCAAGCCTAAAAGGTGTAAACAGGAAGCAAGCAAAAAAAATCATAATAACTATATTCAATATAAATTAATGGATGAGTAAAATTAGTGATTAATTTTACCATGATAGCCCAAGGAAACCCGTATAATGTGGTCCTCTTTCTCTTTCTGGCTCTCCAATTCCTCCTCTTTCTCACTTTCATTTTATTCATCACCATCTATGAACCCTTGTCCACCTCCCTCAATGTTGTTTTCATATCTCTCCTTAGCTTCACTTTTCCCTGACTGAGATTGTTCAGGAAGCTCCTCCGAATGCCTCTGTACTGTAGCCTTTTTTTTGAGTGGCCAAACGTTGATCCACTTTCACTTTCTTTTCTTTTGGGAGACATGTTTAACCAACAGATGAAGAAAAACAAAAAATACATTATAGTTGATGTATGCATAGATTTTAAAAAATACATTACAAACACCATGAATACCGACATACCAACAGCCACCACTACAAACACCACCAACCAATGCCAACAAACAAATAAACACCACGAATACCAATACCACCACAAACACCACCAACCAATGTCACCACCGGTGCCACCACGACGACCACAAATAGCACCACTACGACCACCACCAACACCATCCAACTATACCACGATAGTTAACGGAACACTGCGACGAAAACTAGGGATTTCTTGAGTTCTTCCTACGATTTTACCATCAAAACTCAAAATTGTAAACCCATTCTCAAAGATAATACAACTAAAAGTTTTATTTTTATCATTAACTTAAAAACCCTTATATTTTAGAAAAAAAAAA
>NW_025884266.1:18655-22401 GCF_002878395.1 Capsicum annuum
ATAATTTTTAAAATCATATAAAAACAATTGAAGTTGTAGTTGACCGAGTACTCTAGGAGATGACCTTGTGAAAACTCACCCCTGGTCCTAGATTAATCAATTTAGGAGTCTAACATATGAACTCAATTGAAATTGTAAAAAACAAATGTTCAACATGTTGTGTCAGATTTCTCATCTGTCGTAAATTATCAATAAGATTAGGTAACAACAGATTATGAATCTAATGTAAATTATCAAATAGATTAAGTCATCTGTTGCGACAGATTATCCATCTGTTGTAAATTATCAAATGGATTGTCATATATTACAACATATTACCCATATGCTGTAAATTATCAAATAGGCGCTGCCATCTGTTGTGGCTGACCTTATGAGAACTCACCCCTAGTCCTAGATTAATCAATAGTTTACCCTACGAGAACTCTCCCCTAGTCCCAGATTATTCAATCAAGGTATTAGTACCCTAGTCCTAGATTAATCAATAAAGGTATTAGTCTAACATATGAGGTAGTAAGAATTGGTTTGGCTCAGAGTGATCGATCACCGACTCTGGTCGAGAGGAACGCAGTGTTGTTTTATCATGCAATTGACAAAAGACTCAACTGAAGTTGTAGTTGACCCTATGAGAACTCACATTCAATTAAGGTATTAGTCTAACATATGAACTCAAGTAAATTATATATAAACAAATGCTCAACCTGTTGCAACAGATGTCTTTTCTGTTAGACCAAATCAAACAGATTATGTAATATGTTGCAACATATTACACATATGTTGTAAACTATTAAACAGATTAAGTCATCTGTTGCAACAGATTACTCATCTGTTGTAAATTATCAAATGGATTGAGTCATATATTGCAATAGATTACCCATTTGTTGTAAATTATCAAAGAGGCATTGTCATCTATTATAGTTCACATTATGAGAACTCACCCCTGGTCCTAAATTAGTCAATTAAGGTATTACTTGGACATATGAGGTAGTAAGAATTGGTTCAGCTCAGAGTGATCAATCGACAACTCTTGTCGGGAGGAACACAGTCCCATCTCATCATGCATTTGCCAAAAGACTCAATTAAAGTTGTAGTTTACCCTATGAGAACTCACCCCTAGTCCCAGATTATTCAATTAAGGTATTAGTTGAATATACGAGGTAGTAAGAATCGGTTCATCTCAGAGTGATCGATCGATGACTCTTGTCGGGAGGAATGCAATACCGTCTCATCATACAATTGCCAAAAAAAACTCAATTGAAGTTGTAGTTGACCCTTTGTGCTCATTCATCCATCCCTAATTCCACCTAGATCAATGTAGGTACTATTATTAATCTTAACATTAAGTTAATGAGAAACACTTCAACTTAGAGTGATCGATCGACGACTCGGGTTGGGATGAATGCAATACTAACACCATGCAAATGCAACAACTCAATTGGATTTATAATTTACCCCGTGAGCTCATTTATTCATCCCTCGTTCCACCTAGATCGATGTAGGTACTATTATTAATCTTAATATTAAGTTAATGAGGATCTCATTCTTTCATCCCTAGTTCATCCTAAATCAATTGCAATGAAATCCGTTGCAACAAACAACTGAGCTGTTGGAGAATTTCAAATAGATAATAATATTTATTGCAACAGATGACGTTTTTGATTTAATTATCAAATGACATTTTCATCTGTTGTCACAGATGACTGAGCTATTGGGATTTATAAAAAAGATATCTAAATCTGTTGCAACAGACGACATATCTGTTTGAAAATCTTTTTGTTTTCTTTTAATTTTAAAGCAAGCTACTTTCTGAGTAGATAAAGTAGTGGTACTACTAAAGGCGGTAAAAAATGTTTCTTGGATAACTCAAAAATCTCATTGAGTAGTCTTGTCCTGTATTTTCAATGTCACCCGTTTTCTTCCTTGTGCCCCTCAAATTATTAGTGAATATCAATTAATGAATATTGAAACCCCTAATACTTCTTCCTTTTCATATTGACTTGGCACTCCCATCAAGAAACTATTAATTAGGGGTTTATTTTACTACAAAATTAGCCTTATTAATTATGTTTTGTAAATATAAATTTGAATAAATACACTTTGTTTAGTCATTTAATATTAAGGGTAGTACATCTAGAAATTAGAATTATCTCATCTCTCTCCTCCTCTCCTTCAGCCCTAAATCTCTCATCTTTTTTCTTTCTATCCTCTTTAGGGTTATCACAACCTTTTTTTTCTCTCCTCTTTCTCAAAAATTTTCGCTTGAATCTAAACCGATCAATATCCATATCTTATATTCCTCGACTGAAATTGTTGTTTTGACCCCCTTTTGATATTGTACGATATGATTCACTATTGCTCTTTCATTCTCGTCTTCTTCTTGCAACTTTATTTACATCTTTTTTTATTTAATTACCATTTTCCCATATCATATTTATTTAAAAAAATTGAAGGAACTTTTAATTGTTGAATAAACATACCGAGAATTTTTATTATAAGATGAAAAAAAAAGTCATCTGTTGGGATAGTTTAAAAGCCTTGTTGGAAGTATCATTTTTTTTTATGTATTTTGTTTGTTTCTTTGTTATTGCTGTTGTTATTGATGTTGTTGGTGGGGCTAGCATTATTGGAACTTGTGGTGTAGTGTTGTTGGTGGGTTTGGCATTGTTGGAACTTATGGTGTGGTGTGGTTTAGACGGTGGGTGCTTCTTAGCTTAAAAATAGTGAAGTCCGAACAATCAACACAAGGAGTAAGGGAGAAAAAAATAAAAAGTTTAAAGTGAATAAGAAGAGAAGAGTTGGTTACCAAAATTTAAAAAATATGTGCTGAGTGGGAATTGAACTCAAGACCAAAAGAAATAAATAGCCTTAAGCACCCATAAACAACAACTAGGCTAACCAAATAAATCTTACTATGGGTGATCACTGATTAGATTATATATGTTTTTTTCTTTATTTCCACATACATATATAATGTTCGATACAAGTTCAGTCTGTGCTCACGCACCCGAAGGACTCCATGTGGGCCTGTCCCTTGTTGTTGTTGGTGTTGGAACATAGGATGTATGCTTCTTTGTAGTTGATGATGTTGTTGGAACAAATGTTGTTATTTTCTTTGTTGTTGATTTTTTTATTTGTTGTTTGTACTTTATGTTGTTGTTGATGTTAAACAGACGGAGCAACTGATGGAACAAATCAAACCACCAGCAAGGCTGCTATGTATTCTAACAGACTCCATATCTGACGCAACAGACTCCACATCTGACGCAAACTATCCGGGATGTATGTGTTGTATGTGTTACTTAAATCAAACTGGTGACTTTATTAATATGTAAATTAAAAAAACAGATCTAAATACAAAATTTTATCTTTTTGTTGTATTTCTGAAAGAAACAGATTGGTAATCTGTTGCAAAATATATTCCACCTGTCAGATAACTTACAACATATGGACAATCTGTTGCAACAAATGTATATATCAGTTTGCTTTTTCATCAGCTGTGGCATCTATTGTAACTTTATAATCATCTGTTTATTCAATTTCATCGAGAGCAATAGATTTTTCTACACACTTCTTGGCCATACTCAATTTTTGCTTTTGGACTGCTTCTCTTTTTTTCTTTGCATCCTTCAAGCTTGCCTCCAAATTCAATTTTTGCCCTCAATCCAATAGCAAAAATTTAGTTTGGTTAAAGGATGCAAAGAAAAAATGAGAAGCAATCCAAGAGCAAAAATTGAATTTGGCCAAGAAGT
>NW_025884266.1:25401-27167 GCF_002878395.1 Capsicum annuum
GTGTAATATGGTGTCTTAAATATGGGATTTGTGTAATTTTTCCTTTTAATGGATATGAACAGTCGTGGCTTTTTGTTTGACTAAGTCCAGTCCCTTCCAATTCTCAATCATTTTATAAATAGGTCCCTCCGACCTCCTCACTCACTCTCGTTCATTCTACTATACTTACAATACTAATATGTCAGATCCAGATTCGTACAAGAAGGTTCATATCGAGTCCTTGCAGGAATTTCAAAGGCAGTTTAATGAACTCCAGAGGGATTTGGCCGACTTCCAAGCAAGGCTGAGGAGGGCCCTGCTACTGCTGGATGAAAATTATCAGGTTGACAATAATAATAGTAAATAATAATAATAATAATTAGGTTATGTTTTTTCTTTCTTTTAGCGTATGTATTTCCCTTTTTTATATCAGATCTACCTATAAGGGATTCAAAAAAATCCATGTATATGTTTGATTTAGTTTGGTTTGGTTTGGTCGATTTTGAATTTTTAATTCTTATTCAATATTTAATTATCATTCTATTTATTCCCTATTCAAAACATGAGAAATTCTCCTAAAAATGGTTCATTAATAAATAATAAGGAACTAAATGATATTATAATAGTAAAAGAAAGATTATTTAATTTAAAAAAATTCACAACATTGGATTAATTCAATTAAGATATATATATATGATGATATGATTTTTAATAAAAAAGTTAATGAATAGTCGTGACTGTGACTTTTGTATAAACATATTCAACAAACAAACCAAAACAAAAAACGCTTCTGATGCATCAAATTCCTCATCTGTTGCGACTTATGAATCAGTTAAAAGAAATCAAAAATGACCCTTAAACAAATGGTCGATTTATAACAACAGATGGTATATATGTTTAAACAGATAGGTTATCTGATGCAACAGATATACAATCTGTTCAGATAACCCATCTGTTGTCATAGCTCAATTAATAAAAATGGTTATTAAAGAAATGGAAAGATTAAGTCGTCACCACCAGCTTGATTCAATTAAGTTAATTCTTTTCACAGAAAAAATAAGGAAATAACTGATAAACACAATTTAAATCGTAAAAAATTCACAAAAAATATTCTTGTTTTTAAATCTTCGTTATTAATTTATATAATTAAAAAGTCAGAAAATTTGGATGTCATGAAGATAATTTTTTTTTAAAAGATATATTTATTATATGTTGCAACAGATATATTATCTGATGCAACATTTGAACTATTTGTTGCAACAAATGATATATCTATTGTAATAGATAATTTATCTGATGCAACTCAGTGTAAAAAATAAATGGTTGCTGGAAAGAACTAATTATTTTAATAATTATAAAGCTAAGCTTCAAGCTGAAAAGTCAGGACCTATCATAATATTGATTATTTAATTAAGTCATAACTTTTTACAGTAATCAAGAATGTCATTAATAAATGGAAGTGAACAGTTGTACCTTTAAATCTGCTTTATTAATTTATATAATTAAAAAGTCAGAAAATTTGGATGTCATAAAAATAATATATTTTTTTAAAAAAAAATATATATATATATATATTATATGTTGCAACAGATATATTATCTGATGCAACAGGTTAGCTATTTGTTGCAAATCATGATATATCTGTTGTAACAAATGATTTATCTGATGCAACAGATATATTATCTGTTGTCCAAAATAGTATAAAAAATAGTTCCTGAAAAGAACTAATTATTAATAATAATAAAGTTGAAAAGTCATGACTTATCATAATATTGATTAATTTAATT
>NW_025884266.1:27267-50708 GCF_002878395.1 Capsicum annuum
GCCTAACTCATTCAAGTTCAATCCTCTATAAATAGGTCCCTCCTTACTCAATCCTTCATTCTACTACACACTATTTATTCCTTGCCCTTGTTACACCTTCAACTACTTTCTCTTCAAGGACTTGATAGCTTTTTCCTGTCTCTGGTAAGTTTTTTTCTTGATTTTTTTGTAAATATATGTTGTATTACATTACATTACATTCGAGTTTTTTGTTTTCTTTACTTCTGTGTTTACGTGTATGTTTTGTCAACTTATACGTTTTTTAGATATGGTTGATCCTGTGTGGGATGTCGCTATTTTACGAGACGCCATGAGGGAACTGCAGAAGGAGGTTCATGACCTGCATTGGGAGTTGGACGCCGTCAGAGTAAGGATGCTGCGGAGGGCGCTGCTTCTGCCCTTTGAAGATTGGTCGGCTGCCCATACAAATAATAATGATGATGATAATAATAATTAAGCTTTTTTATGTTATCTATGTATTTTTTTTGTTTGTTTTATAAAAAATTATGTTTGATGCATTTGACTTTTTATTTCTTATTTAATTTTTGTGCTGTCTATTTCTATTTCTTAACGAATGACATGTCTACAATTAAGGAATAATTTGATTTCAGTATCAATAGAAAGAACATATGAGTTATCTGTTAGGTTTTGTGTGTGACAGGAGTTGTATTTGGTTGTTCAAAATATATTAATAATCTGATGAAATAGATTATTTATCTATTGAAATAGATTACTAATCTGGTGCAACAGAATACCCATCTATTCGATTCATAATCGTATTACGGGCACCTAAAACCCTTAAACATGAATCCAACATGAGTCTACTGTTACAACAGAATATTTATCTGGTGCCGCAGATAATGGATCTGTTTAAACAGATTGCTCTTGCATTGCATTCATGTTCGCGTGCAAACTATTGTTGAAAAAACAACACACTAGCAGTTACCCAAATTCAACTAAAAATCATAATCTAACTTACCAAAGTCCCCTCTCAAGTAAATTTCAAAGTTGAAAGTGATTTATGAAAAAAAATTTGACATAAAAATTTGGTCAAAGAGCAGCAATTAGGGTAACAATAACAACAACAACAATCGTCAACAAGAAGAATATGAAGTTGATAATGAAGTATAAGATGGTGATAATGAATCAGAAGATGATGAATAAAGCAGCAGCAACAATGAACAACAAATATCGCGAAGAGAGAGAAAATAACAACGGATGAGGAGAGAGAAAAAGATGCCTTTTTTCTCTTTGTTTCCTGTTATATATTAACTAACATTTGAATCAAAGTGTAAATTTAAAAACTTGTGGGTTATTTTAAAATTTTCCAAACTTTCTTAAACCATATTGAAGTAATTGTCACCTCTACTCAATTATTAAGACTTGTGTCACCTACACCTCATTTTAAAACTCTTTTATCACCTGTGGCCCAAACCCCCTAGTCACTAAGGGTGTCAAAATTACTATTTTAATTAGTTCAGGGGGGTAATAGGACCCTTTTTAAGTTGAGGTGTATCATAGCCTTTTCGGGTATAGTTCAGAGGGGTAATTGGGTATTATCTCTTTATTTTTTATTAAATATTATTATTTTTTTAATACTTAGATGACTTATAATAATTAATTAGGAGTGATATAGTAAAATTATGACTGAAGCAGCTGAAGAAGAAGCACAAAACATCAAGAGTTAATTTATTATTTTATTTCTATTTTAACTTTTTTATTAAATATTAGTATTAATTTTGTAATTCTTAAATGACTTTTACTAATTAATTAGGGATGATATAGTAAAATTACGATTGAAGCAGGTGAAGCAGGTAGGACAAGAAGGCATGTCGAAGACGCGCCTGCTTATTGCCCTTTATTATTAGTTAGATTTAATACTTAAATGACTTATACTAATTAATTAGGAATGATATAGTAAAATTATGATTGAAGCAGGCAGCACAAGCAGCCATGTACATGCCTGCTTATTGCCCTTTATTATTAGTTAGAAATATGTTATGTATATTAATTAGGACTTTGTCAGTATCTTCCATGTTGTCTATTGTAATATTTTAGAGCATTAATGCTCATCGGTAAAATTTATGGGTTCTGAATTTTAATAAATTATTTACACATTAAATAATTTTTTGTGTTTGTTTACGGTGTATTTATGTACATATTTGATATAATTTTTGCATAATTTATATTTATGCCTCCATAATAAGGGGTGCTTATAAGATGATTCAGTCTAATTTTATACACAATTGATTCGGTTGTCGATTTTTAATTTGTAAATGAGCTAAATCAATAATCAAACCTATAAAATATTTGTTATCTATTTTTGCTCCTTATAAATAGTTTGATTTTCGGTTTAATTAATAAGAAAAAATATTCTTCAATCACTTTGTTTTTTTACTTTCTCTTATTTTTATTTGTTATATACATTGTATTCATGTATAAAAGTCTACACAAATTACAAGCACAAAGAAATTCAAGTACATTATTGCTAAATCAAACTTATTTCTTTCTTGTTAAGTGGCAAACATGGATGTATCAGCATGAATCAATCAATCACAGGAATGAAAAAAAAAAAAAAAAAAAAAAAAACAAGGTCAGTTTGTTAATCACTCGGGCCAAAATGATATTAGGGCTCAATTCCCTCAACTTACTTTTATTATTGCTAGTCAGCTTACGTCGTGTGCTATGCACGGTTCAATGTTGATTCTTAAAAATTCTACGTTATGTATAATTCTATCATTTAATTAAAACCTTTATTTGTTTGATTGATAAATTCTTAGTTAGACATATATTATTACTAGTTTAGAATACGTGCATTGCACGTGTATTCAATGTTAAAGAAGAAAGTTGCATGTATAAAAAGAACAAACTCATTATATTCAAATCAACGAATAGACTTTAATATATACATAGATATATATATATACAGTCAGGCCTCTTTATAACAATTCGTCATTACAACATATTTCACTATAGTGACCTGATTTCTCCGAAACTGATTTCATGTTATAGGTTACTTATTTATAATGACATTCTACATATAATAACAATAACGTTTATTATAGTGGGACATTCTTTATAAAATTACCTCTCTATAATGATATATTCAGATATTTATATTTTATAAACATATGTTATGTATTATATAAAATAAAATATTAATGATAATCATCATTAAACTAAGTCAATTGTAAGCATCTTTTAAGTTCTTCAACCGTTTTACTTTAGAACAACATAAGTTAAATGTCTAAAGTTTTCTTAGTATCATGAAATTACTTAGGAGTAGAGATTCGGACAATCACAAGATAAAAAGTAAAAAAAAAACTTTAGAAATATATTCGAACCTCTTTGTTCCGCTATTATTCTAAATTTTATTTTGTTCAAATAATGATCCAATTCCAAATTAAGGAAAAAAGGCATAAATTAAAACCAACGTCCTAAGAGTTTGAAATTCATATGATTTTAATGCTACCACATATTTAACAGAACCGAAGTATAATGCCTAACATCTGTAACTTAGCTTGATGACAACATTTATCAACCATTACTTCTTAATTAAGATAATATTAAATACATATGAAATGAAAAATTTTAACCAATTAATATTCTCAATTCCACCTGCTTAAATATTATTTAAAAAAAGAAAAACTAATCTCAAAAGGTGAGTTTAATTTACCCAAAACTTGTGTTTCGTTGTCCTGCAAAATAGATTCAAGAATTGTATTGTACGTTGATTTTTTATTTCATTCATGAATAAGAAAAACTTACCAACTCTTTCGTACTGTGTGAATACTTTTGGAGAAACGTTCGTTTGTTCTCTTCTTTGTCTCTTGTTGCATCACTTTGTCGCGTTTCTTTGTTGCATTGATATTTTTTTATGGTCAGATTTAGTTATGCTCTTCATTATACCAATTTCTTATTTGTCATAAAGTTTGATAAACTACATATCATGTCTTAAAAGAAGGCAAAGAAAAGATTGCTACATGAAATTAAAGAATAAGAAAGAATAGCTACAATAATTCATATCATTTAAAACTAAAAATTGTCACACGAAATTAATCACCTTTCAAAATTCGAATCATCAACTGCCTATATATATTATCATCATTTTCTTCCGTCTTCAAGATACCTAAAAAATTAATCCACTTCAAAGTAAATTAAATATTATAAAAATATTTCTTGACGTAAAAAATAATTATGAAGCAAACAATTAAGAATGATCGAAGATCAAAAGTAAATAATTTTGTTTAATATGTTCATTGAAAATCCTATTGTATTGTTGTAGAAAATTCTCAGTTTATAGAAGTTCAAACTCTTTTTCTTCAAAAAAGAAATTATCTAAATATGCTAAATTTAAATATTTTCCCACATAAATAAGAACCAACTTTAGAAGAATAAGAATTCCAAAAACAATAAACTACTGCAAATAGACATTTACTCTACATTTTTTATTTTTCTTTTAGACTTTTGCTTTTGCTTTTTGTTTAATACAAAATAGATTTCATTGTCTTACTTAAAAAAAAATAAAAAAACTCATAACACGTATGTTCCTAAAACTTAGGAGCTTGGTAGTTTTTTTTACTAAATCTTCTTGCCTTAATAAGTATTTGTTTGTTATCATATATTCTCAATTCCACCTTCCAAAATATTATTATAAAAAAAAAAACTAATCTGAAAAGGTGAGTTTAATCTAGCTAAATCTTGTGCTTCGTATGTCCTGCAAAATAGATCCAAGAATTGTACTGTACGTTGAATTTTTATTTCATTCATGATTACTTTTGGAGAAACACTTGTCAATTCTTTTATAATGTGAATATTTTTGGAGAAATGTTCGCTCATTCTCTTCTTTGTCTCCTACTGCGTCGCTTTGTCGCATTGTTATTTTTTTTCGGTCAGATTTGATTGTGCTCTTCATCATACTAATTTCTTCTTTGTCGTAAAGTTTGATAAACTATACATCATATCATAAAAAAGACAAAGAAAATATTGTTACATGAAAGAATTTGAATGAATAGATACAATAATTAATATCACTCAAAACTAAAAATTGTCACGCGAAATTGATCACCTTTCAAAATTTGAATCATCAACTGCCTATATATATTATCATCATTTTCCGTCTTCAAGATATCTACAAAATCAATGCACCTCAAAGTAAATTAAATATTACAAAAATATTTCTTGATGTAAAAAATAATTATAAAGCAAACAATTAAGAATGATCTGAAATCAAAAAAAAATAATTTTATTTCATATGTTATTGTATTGTTGTAAAGAATTCTCAATTTATAGAAGTACAAACCCTTTTTCTTCAAAAAAAGAAATTATCTAAATATAATAAATTTATATTTTTTTCCAATAAATAACTACAAACTTTAGAAGAATAAGAAATTCAAAAACAATAAACTACTGTAAATAGACATCTACTCTACATTTTTTATAGTTCTTTAGACTTTTGCTGTTGCTTTTTGTTTAATACAAAATAGGTTTCATTGTCTTAAAAAAAAATTAAAAAAATCATACACACATATGTTTCTAAATCTTCTTACCTGAGAAAATTGAAGGAAAGGTGTCTTTTAAATCTTGAATGAAAGATTAGTGACATTGACCAACTTAAAGGGTCAAACATAATTAGAAAACTTGATTAAGATAATTGTGGACTTGATTAATATTTTCAAAACTTTCTAATATTTTCAAAAATACAAATCAGTCCACAGCCCTCTCCTCTCCAAATCATCGACCGATTCTCTCCTAATCTCCACAGCTTCTCTCAACTCTCTCCTAACCAATAGTTCGGCAAAATTTCTCCCTTCAATCCCCGAACACTTCAACCTCGGGCGATAAATATTCAGACGGATTCCTTTTCGACTTTCAATCGTCAATCGACGTGAATACTTCTCCAACGACAAAAACTTCGAGTTCTTCGTCATCTCATTTCTTCCTTCACAGGCAAAAAAGTATGTCTTTTTAGTTATGAAGAAACAGAGGAACTTGAGCCAACTTCTCTTATAGTAGTGGTTAACAATTTCAATATTTCTTGCTTAAATTTGAAAAGTGGACAGAATAAAATCCTAATTTCTGGTATTTTTCTCTACTCTTTCTGATGTGAAATATAATTTTTGTTGTTATTGTAGTTCTTGTTGTCGAACCGTTGATTTGATTTATTGGTGATTTTTTATCACTGTTGATGTTCTTAGCGTGTGTGCGTGTTGTGTTGGTGTTGTTGGGTTGATTTGTTATTTTTCTTGGTAAAAATGGTGTTACAATAGATTAACCATCTGATGCAATAGATTAACCACCTGATGCAATAAATTAACCATCTGATTCAACAGATGAAATATCTAATGCAATAAATGAATAGAAAAGATCATTCATCTATTGCCACAAACAATATTGGTCCAACAGATAACTCATTTGGCAACAGATGAGTGATCTGTCTCAATAGATGTGTGGCCTATTTTTATTGTTTCCAATCGTTGCAACAGGTTGGTTATATGCTTCAACAAATGTCCTACCTGGTGCAACAAATAAGTGATCTATTTTTATTGTTTCCAACGGATTACTCATCCGCTACAATAAGTTGGTTATATGCTGCAACAGATATCCTACCTGGTACAATAGATGAGCAATCTATTTTTATTATTTCCAATGGATTACTCATTCACTGCAACAAGTTGGTTATATATTGCAACAGATATCCTACCTAGTGCAATAGATGAGTGATCTATTTTTATTATTTCAACGGATTACTCATTCACTGTAATAGGATGGTTATATGCTGCAACAAATATCTTACCTAGTGCAACAGATGAGTGATCTATTTTTATTGTTTTAAATAGATTACTCATCCGCTGCAACAGGTTGATTATATGCTGCAATAGATATCCTACCTGGTGCAATAGATGAGTGATCTATTATAATTGTTTTCAACGGACTACTCATCCGCTGCAACAAGTTGGTTATATGCTACAACAGATAACCTTTTGGGTGCAAGTTTACCAAACGCCCCTATTTTTTAATAAAGTATTTTTTTCTCAAAATAAGTTCTTATTGTGAGAAATAAGAAATCCCAGACAGGCACTTACTGTTATCCATTTTTAACGATGCATTAATCAATTATAATCTATTTTATGTTCCTATTAATTTAAGATAATATGGCTCCCAAAATAAAAGAAACCGAACCAAGTCCAAGTAAAGGAACAAGTGAAGCAGCTAGGCTATATCCACCACTCTATGAGCTTGCTTTACAAGCGTTGTCTCAATCAAGAATAGAAGATAATAAACACGGGGGGAGGAATATTTCAAAAGAGATGATCCAAATGCTAATAGCCCTTCCACCAAAGAGTTGGTCAAAATCTTCAGTATTGATCGTTATCCTGTGAGAATGCAGTACAATGGTGCCACAGATTTAACGAGTGATTTTATGGTTAAGTCATCCATGGGAAAATCTTTAGACGCCTTCAGAAAAATACTTCGAGAACAAAAATTAGATTCTTATTTCAGGGAAGCTGCTTTGGGCAATATCTTGATTTACCTGAGGACAACAATGCTCGTTTCCAAATAAAAATGGTATATGATCTTCTCAAGTGTAGGTTTATGTATTAAAACAAAGATAAGATAGGTGAGGTGTGGATAACTTACTGTGACATGCCTGTTTGTTTTGGTTGGAAGGAGTTTCCCATAGTTATTGGACTAAAATGTTATCCTCCTTCTCCTTCTCAACTTAAACCTACTCTAACAAAAAAAAAAGCACTCCGCACACTTAAAAAAAATAAAGGCAAGTCGAGTGATCGTGATGATCTGGTGTCCAATGTTGGTCCAAGCTTCAGAAACAAAAATTTGATAAAAGCATTGAAATGTAAAAGACTTTCAAAGAAGCACAAGCAATCATTGTGTTTGGTTTGGTTTGATTTGTACATAATATTCTTTGAGCGAGAGACGTTAACAAAAACATAAGCCTCGGTTTAATAAATCTCTCCGGGAATCTTGAGGCATTTAACAGCAATCCTTGGGGTTATGAAAGCTTTAAAATGACCATCAAATATTTGTTGACTCCGTTAACACCAAAGACAGTCAACTTTTATGGCTTTCCATGGGCTTTCATGGTAAATATTTTTTTTATCATAATATGATTCATTTGTTTTATTCAATAATGTTTTTGATTTATTGGCGTTATGTTATACGCTTGGGCATTTGAATCCATTTCTTATTTGAGACAACAAGTGAACTACTAGGAAGAAGTTTTTTGTCCAAGAATCCTGAGATGGTTGTCGGCCAAAACTGATAAAAATATAAAATTTCTTGATCTTTTCAACCCTGGAAGAAAGCAGTAAGTCTAATTCTAATCATGTTTTTGTTTTAATTAATAATTATTTTAAATGATTTCATCATCATTCTAATATATGTACTGATTTATGTTGGACTGTCCATTCGTGGCTTGTTCCGACCAATCTAGAGTTGAAGATGCCATTTTTTTTTACTTTACGGTCTATGCAAACTTTATCGGACCCTAAGGTCATTGATAGAATAAAAATGGAATTGTTTGGTAGTGGTAGTGTTGTTGCTGTTGGGGCAAATGATTCTCCTCTTACAGTTTTTGAAACAATAAGACATTATGATTATGATCATACTGGTTATACAGATTTTACCACTTCTAGCGAGTGTTCTGTATGCAAATGTCAAGACTTCAAGGCGAAACATGATGGAGTGATTAATGTTATTAATGCACTAACTGCTTCTATAAAGAAAATGACATCTAAGAAGGGTATCGTTCCATCAAAGAGGATTTCATATCCATACACTCTACTAGAGATCAAGGTAGCTAAGAGGAAAAGGAAAGATATTTCCAGGGCATCATCCCAATTCTTCGGGCGGGCCCCCCGACTTGCAGTTTCCTCGCTCTATTCTCCGAGTGAGCTCCCGATTTTTAATTTTATCACCCTTATTCTTTGGGCGAGCCCCCAACTTGCAATTTCCTTGCTCTGTTCTCCAGGCGAGCTCCCTACTTTTAATTTTATCACCCCTATTCTTTAGGTGGGCCCCCCGACTTGCAATTTCATCACCCTTGTTCTTCATGCGGGCTCCTGACTTTCAGCTTCATCATCCTTGTTCTTCAGGAGGGCTCCTGACTTTTAATTTCATCACCCTTGTTCTTTAGGCGAGCTACTGACTTTCAATTTTTATCACCCTTGTTCTTCAGGCGGGCTCCTGACTTTCAATTTTTCATCACCCTTGTTCTTCAGGCAGCTCTTGGCTTTCAGTTTCATCACCCTTGTTCTTCAGGCGAGCTCCTGACTTTCAATTTTCATCACCTTATTTTTCAGACGGGCTCCTGAAATCAAAATCAAAACTAGAACAAAAATTATCGCAAACAATGATTATGATAAAGAAAGATTCCATATTTCAGAAAAAATAAAGTCTCACTTTCTAGGAGGGTCCTAATGTGAAGTTTCATATAATATGAATTACTTTTATTTTTTTGCCCCAATTTTTATCAAAAGCTTTTGTAGGTGTCAAACCCAATCACAACTACTTACAAAAGTGAATAATGCAAAGATGAATCAAGATTCTGATCAACAAATGCCCTCTTTTGAGGGTAAAATTGAATGACTGAGACCAAAAAGTCCCACTCTTAAGAATGAAAGTGAAAGGTTCTTGTTAAAATGCATCTTTTTAGAATAAACGGTTCAAATTAGGAAGAGAACCTCCTAGCCGTGAGACATAAAAGAACCAAATTAGAGAATGTGTCTATTAGGGCTACAAGATAATGAGTTTTACCATAATTACGATTACCAAACCTGTACAGCAACACTACTATTGCATTTGCAGAAATGCGGAATTGCACCTCTGGATGTTTGTACTTTGAAGCCTTTGATTTGAAGGTAGCAGTTGTTCCTGTTTCATACAAAGAAAACTTGTGAGTTTAAAACAGGATGGTTGGCTTGTGGCTTTGGCATTTGAGGATATTTCTCTTGCACTTGTCCCATTTAGATCTTGCTTCCAATCATTAGCATTTATCATTGCCTTGTTGCACCGTTGGTCCAAACTCTGAATATTAAGAGTGACTTTAAAACAAACAACAGTATCTCTGCTTTGCTATGTTTCTCAGACAATCCCCTTTAAACCTTGGTATTTCCACGAATACCCCAAATCTGTGTGTTGACAACAACCTTCTGCATGCCTTGTTCTGATTTGTAATCTTGCTTCTTTCATGTGCTGGCCCTTTTTCTTGCGTTGTACAATTGAAGAAGCTGGTAGCCAGTTTTGAAATCTTTTCTCACTTGTTTTGACATGGACTTGACTCAAAGACAAGAGAAAAAATGAAAATAATTTTTTATTTGGATAACTGACTCAAGAAAATAAAATACAGAGAAGAAAGAAAAGATAATGAACTTCCCCATTTGAAACAAAAAAACAAAAAAATTATCTAAAAATGACAGTCAACTCTATTGATTATGCCATGCATTATTAATCAGCCTGATCTTTCCATCAACACTTTCTACTAGTTGTTGTTGAGTTAATGGTGTTGAAACTGAGTTGCTTCCTTAGGTCAATTGCATTCATGACCTCATTTGGCTACTGACACCTTGAAGGATTTTCGCCAACAAGCCTCTCTCATTTTTCTCTCAACTCACTATCGCCTTATGGTGCCCGTGAGGGTTTTCACCAATAAAAATCTCTCATTTTTATTTCTCTCAACTTACCATCACCTCAATGTGACCGTGAGGGTTTTCACCAACAAGATTCTCTCATTTTTATTTCTCTCCTGATTTCTTATGCTAAGAAAGACAAGTAGTTTCCAGAATGCGTCATCATATCTATTGCATGCTTAGACTTAATATTCTCAAATATTGGTCTGAAAGTATTTCTTTGGTTGTAACTTAAATTTTGGATAACGTTAGAAAGAATGGATGGCATGGGGCCCAAACGATACTTAAAGTGGGCTAGGGCTTACAACTTTTAAAATCGACTCAAACAATAAGGATTAACTTATGCACCAGTTTCTTTTTACTGGGTGACTCTAAATTATTTATTTGGTTAAACCGAGCCCCGAGTAGGGTAGCCTACGTATCTCACCCTCGAGAGAGGAGAATTAGGTTTCACATAGTTCCGACAACTTGTTCTTTCGCTCGATTTTGATTTTTTCTTTTATTGACTCTTTTCTCTTTGAGATTTTTTTTACTCTATTTTTCTTGACACTCTTCTCTTTTCTTTCTTTTTTTGATACATTTTTTTCTCTTTTTTTTTTGAAACTTTTCTAACTCTATTCTTTTGCTCGACACTTTTCTTTTTGAGCTTTGTTGACTCTATCTTGATTCCAAAAGAGGGGTAGGAAAGAAAATAACACTAAAGCTCAAATGGGGTAAATAAAAGATGACACAATGTAATATTTGGATAGCAGAACAAAATGTCTTTGTCATATCAATCCTTGAAAATGAAAGTGGACATCATGCAATATGAAGCGAAAGATGAAGATCATTTGTGACACTTTAACAACACTGACTTTAACTGAGCATGTGTGCCACTTTTTCTTCTACACTTGTATACATATAACTCCACCTTTGTTGTACATCCCTTACATTGAATGATCCATGCTTTCTTGACACTTTTCCGGTTTCTCTTGATGTAGGGACCACGCGTCCACTATTTGACCTAATTGAGACGTGTCTTTCAATTGATGACCAAGTTATTCTTGTGATTCTCAAAATAATTACCTTAATTTTCAAAAAAGGCTTCAACTTGTCACCAAATATCTCAGCACTCTACCTATTTTCTTAGATATTTTTTCTAACTTTAGCCCCCTGATTCAAAGTTACATAATTAAATTGGATTTTAAGATCTGGCTGAAAATTCCGCTAGCATGTCATATCACTAGAATCAACATAAAATGTACTGTGTGAAGAAACACACAAACAACACATATTTAAAACACAAAGGGAAATGGACACTTTATTTAATTGAAATAAAAGATAGAAAGGTTTAAACAGGAACGACAAAAAAATAAAACAAGATAGATTCCAAACTACAAAGCTGAGATAATTTGAAAAATAGAAAGGCAAACAAAACAAACTACCATCAATCCTTCCTGGCAGGGAGAGGAGTGACTTCCCAATTGCTGAGATTGACATCTTAGTCATTGGTTTGCATGTCAACATGACTAAAGCTTACTTCACTATTAATATTTTTCATCATAATTGATGTATCTTGAATCATCTTTTCAATTTCTCTATTCAAATCTCGACAATCTTCAATACCATGACCCTGAGCATCAGAATGATGCACACATTGTACATTAGGGTTAAAATTTCTTGAACACGGATTAAGAGTGTGCCCAAGGAGAGGAGTGATCATGCCCTACTATATCAATCTTTGAAATAAACTGGCATACGACTCTCCAATTGGTATGAATCTATCTCTCGACTTCTACCTCATTTCATTATTTGACTTGGATCGAACATCGAGCCTAAAAAGGCTTTGATATGTTTATGGAGTTGGAGGGTGACTTTGACGCATTGGTGCACGCCATTGTGAGTAAGAAGGGAGTTGAACATATGGTTGTGCACAATATACTAGATATGGAGGTGGGGAAAAGGAGTACAATGGATTTTGGGAGTGATTATAGAGAGCTTAGGTATGAACTTGAGCTTGCGACTGAGGGTGACGATGACGTGATCTTCTTGGGTGTGGTCTTTGTCCAACTACAATAACATCTACATCTTTCTCATTCTTCTTCCCTTCATTTTCCCTTAATTGATTGTCATATTATCCTAAATGTTTCACGAATTTCTCATGTCATCTTGCTTCTCAAATTTTGTCATCTCAGGGATTGGAGGAAGGTTAACACTTGAAGACATGCCCCATTCTTTGTATGAAACTTCTTCGTTACCCGCAGGTCCTGGGAACTTTTCATAGCATTTTCAGCATTTTTCACTTTTCCAACCATTTTCCCTGGCTCTTCTGGCACAGTAGGCTTCTTGTTAAGAAATTTTGGTGATCTAGTTAACTTGAAAGTAGGCTTAGGAGTATAGCAATGATCACTAAGAGCATTTAACATGGGTCCACTAGCTGCATGGGGAAGCACAACCATTGGGCGGCTAGCCAATGTAGAAGTCTCAGTAGAGGATTGAGCACCAAAATCACAGACGACATGTAGTGTTATGAATATAGTAGGCTTATTCTGAGGAGCCAGAGAAAGAGTGGTGGAAATATTAGGATGCTTTTGTGTAACGCCTCGAGAGTACACCCTAGGCGTCACACGCTGCTTACAGTCCCGAGGGACCATAAGCTAATCTATGAGCTGGTACCTGCTATGAGCACTGAATAATAATATCATAATTGCGAAAAAACAACTGATATTGCCATAAAGTTTTATTACTGAATCAATACTAAAATACGAATCTAGAAAGAAACTGTCTAAGTCTAACAAATTACTGAATAATTGAAATGTCAACTGAAAATCCGAATACTGAATAACTAACTCTAATGTCTGAAAAGCCTCTAAACTTGCCTGAATATGATTTGATAGGAGAAGCCTCAACTAACTCCAACTAATTACTAAACTGAGACATGAAATAAAGTAAGCTTGTCCTCAAAGTATGAGGACTCACCACTTCTACTGTTGAGGATCTGATAAGTCTAATCATGAGCTGGGAACTGAGCATCAAAACCTATGATATAATACATCATAGTGCAAAAGAAAATGTATGTGATCAGTACTTTGAATGTACTGGTATGCTAAATGAGGTAGGCTGATATGCATGGTTTCATGAACAGAACTAATAATTAACTGAATATGCATGTAAATCATACAGTACTGAAGGGAGAACATAAAATTTTGTAGATACTGAAAATATGAAGAATCTGTAAATACTGAGTATGCATGAAAGTTTGTAAATACTAAAGATACGTGAGAATCTGTAGATACTGAGGATGCATGACTAAGCATATAACATGAACTGAGTAAAATCTGTAAATTGAAATACTGAAATAACTAAAATTTGTATGCTTTGGTCAAACAACACTAAGCATGAATAACTGAACTTGGACTGTAACTGAGACTGTGGGAGGTATCTATTATCTAACCAATATGCCCCAATCTGAACTAATTGGGGTCCAACCTGTAACCCATGTTGGAAGGATGTTAATACCATACCATGGGTACTAACACTAGTTGTGTGGATCCGTTAAACTGATATAATGTCTGAAGGACTAAGGGTGTCAAGCCTAAACTAACGGATGACCCCTGCGAGATAGTCAAGCCTAATCTGACGAGTGACTTCTCATATCCTACGTTGGCTACGTAGTTCTGGAGTATAAGGATTGCTACTAACGACTCTGCCAATCTGATGGGGAAGTCGCCATCTTTACACACGCTTGATGTTAAATCCTACTCCCAACTGAAAGACACTGAAACACTAGACTGTTCTGAGTTTAATTGACTGATATCTGATTGTACTGATAATGCTCATAGTATGTTCTGAAGATTATTCTGTAATATACTGAGACTAGACTAAATAAACAGCTATGATTTTCGAATATTCAATACTCCCAAGACTCAAAACAATAATTGTAAAATGATACCAAGACTTGGAGGACAGAGTTTGAAGACTTTTATTAAATCAATCACTCTTGTAGGCATTATATCAAACACTTGTAGTTCATGGTTTAATCAATCATAGGAATGTCATGAAACTTATAGAAATAACATGAATTCAACACAATAGCACTAAATCATGGTTTAATTCAATAAATGATATCATAAAAGCATGGGGAATTGAATATCAACAATAATTTCATAGTAACATGGTATAAAATCAATAGTACATGGAGATTTATGGATGAAATCACATTTAAAACATAACAACTTGGAAATATTATAACTTGGTAATTAAAATGGGTTACTTGGGCTCCATAATGAAAGGAATCCATGAATGAACATCTAACATACCTGGGATAATGAATTTCTTGAAGTTCTTGCTGAGTTCTTGAGGATTGGTCTTGAATTTGAGACCTAGGGTTTCTTATTCTTGAAAAGGGAATCTTTAATTTGAGAGAAATTGAAAAAGGAATGATTACTTAGGGTGTTTTGGGGTTAAATTTCGTGTTTAGGACGAGTTTAAGGCTTAGAAAAAAAACTCAAATATACTTAAACGAATTTAAAACGCAAGCTGAAAACTGAAGATCCCAATTTTTGGCCTTGGCACAATGTGCCACTATCGCGCCAAGCCACTGGAAAAGAGACAATTGGAAAACTGTATGGTGGCGCACGCGGCGTAATCGCGTTGCCACCTTGTTTGTGACCTGGAAGCTTACCGCGATGCGGTGGCATCGCACTACAACACTGGAAAATGACAAATATCAATTTGGCCTATGGCGCGATGCACCAGGATCGTGGACCCTCAATGGAATTTGTCAAATGGGAAATTGACCTTCTTCGCAACGCGCTAAGGGTTAAAATGATGGGATTTAACGGCTGAAACTTAAAATTGCCATAACTTCTTACCCGGTTATTAAATTTCAACGAATTTTATATCGGTGGAAAGCTAATTCAATTTTCTACGCAATAGCAGGCTCTAAACTAAAAAATAATGAGTATTTCAAAAATTTTATATACGAAACTCATGTATTGGGACTTAGATTATGCCAAGGAAATGCGGGGTATTACATTTTAACTTGGAATGAATTTTAAGGCATGTTGTGGTGCATCAACATCAACAACAGTAGGAAACTGACTTTACGATTTTGGTGGAAGAATCAAGTTATTTGCAGGGTCAATAGAGGGGAACGGAGAAGGAGGCAGCTCACTGGCCCAGGCTTGATACATTTCCATCATTTGTTGCCTTAGTCTCAAATTCTCTTCTTTTAAACTCTCATTTTCCTGACTTTTTGATCCATGAGGTCACTCTCTATATTCTTATTGGACACAACTAACCCTTCTTTCAATTTGGTATGATATGGAGGACCAGTCAGGATGCCACAAACCAACCACCCTAAACTAACTAAACAAGAGGTAGCAAATGTGTTAGATTTCAACATTTTTTTTTCTTTCTGAAAAGGTCAATGAACCCAAGAAGAGAATCGATGTATCTAACTCCCGAAAGAGGAAAATCAGGTATGCGTAGTTCGTGAAGTCTTGCCAAAATGACCAATTGAACTCTTTTTCTTTTTTTTTTTCGTGAAACTCTAAGAAGAAAAGAAAATAACAATTTATCATAGGAATTGATGAAAATCTTTTTGAATTTTGCAGCTTTAACATCCCAATACAAAATGAAACCTATGATTACCAAAGAAAATTTTATAAATTTTTTTTTTTTTGAATTTGAATTTCATGCGAAAATGAAATTTGAAGCTATTAAAGAAAAATTTTTTTTTTAGTTTTCTTTTACAGATGTATACGACACCTACTCTAAATGAAGAGTGAAAAAAATCTTTTTGAATTTTTCAAATTCCTCTACAAAATGAAACCTATGATTACCAAAGAAAAATCTTTATAAATTTTCAATTATGAATTTCATACGAAAATGAAACTTGAAACTATTAAAGGAAAATCTTTTTGTGGTTTTCTTTTATAGATATATATGACACCTACTCTAATAAAGAGTGAAGAAAATTTCTTTTTATGAATTTTTTTAAATAAGATTCTCGAGCCCACGATAGGCTGTCTACGTATCTCATTCTCGAGAGAGGAGAACCAGGGGTGCGTAGTTCATCCAAATTAAACAATTAAGGATTAAAACAAACTAAGACTTGACTTGAGAGACGTGATTACAGACGGACGAAGAAAATAAAATCTTTTAGGGTTCTTAATTAGATACTTCACACAAAACTGACACCAACAACTATGAAAGAAAAATCTTTTTGGTATTTTCATTGTATGAAATGTACAAAACTTCTACCATCTTTTTTAAAATTTTTCTTTTATAAAAATCTCCTATTGAAAAATCTTTTTGAAATTTTTGAATTATGAATGCTCACTAAAGGAAACAAAAGGAAAATGATTTTATTTTTGACAAATGAGTGCAAAAGATAAAAAAATCTTTTTGAATTGTGAAAAAAAAAGTCATATCAAATTCTAAAAACTACAAACTTTTTTTGACTCACTTTTTTTTCTTCTTATTTTTCAACCTTTTCTTGCAAACACACTTTTCTTTTAACACATGTTTTTGCCCAAATCAGTCTATCAAATGATCACGTTATCATCAAAGATTTAACATTTAGCACTTAGGGATATTTTAGAGTGAGTCTCCTACAAAAGACCATATGGGTCCCGCTAGGTCTCAATATGATGTAGATAAATATGACCTAAAGGCTGACCTACGCTGGGATTCACTAACAAGGCTGTTCGGGGAAGCGTATGATCAATAGTGGTTGTTTTACTTTCCACCTACTCCGTACCAGCCGATGCCTCCCCCACTTAAAATAAGGATAACACAACTATAGATCGTGTACACAGTATGTACAACAAAATTTTTTGCAGAAGAAATTAACCAAATATAAAGTGGTAACACATAAGAGGAAAAACTGTAAACACGTCGCAAGTAGGCACTCAACAATGATAAACAAATACAAACAATAGCCCAAACAACGTCTATACACCCATAACGTCAAACTAAGCCGATACAACTCCAAAAATAGCTCTGAAAATATCCCCAGCAGAGTTGGCAGAGCTATCACACCCCTTTTTTTACCAAAAAGATATCGATTTTAAGTCTGAAAAAGTTTTTAATTATTAAGGACAAAAAAAGATTTGTTCCGAAAAAAGATTTTTTTCACATTCAAAGACTCAGAGTCACCACTTGGCATAAATCGGGTGTGTCAAGTCACCTTTGGAGATCCTTTTTCAAAATAATTTGACTCTTTAAAAATGGTTTGCGAACAAAGATTCCGGCTAAGGAATTTTATTGATCGAGAGGAAGGTGTTAGGCACCCCTTGATCCCGTGGTTCAACCATGGTCGCTTGATGGAGCATATCGGCTAATTTGATACTAGAAATGTATAAACCACATAAACACACAACAATTAAACAAACAAATACAAATAAAATAAATCCAAAAATATAATATCCAATCCAATTATACAGTCCAAAATAAAAATTTACGGAAATGTAAAACCTATTCAATTCTAAACTAATCCTAAACTAAACTCCACCCGACGTTCCGGGCCTTGACCGTGCGCCATCTTCAAGTACAATTTTTTCGGGGCATTCCCCGGCCAAATGAGTACAATTGAGTCGAATACGATAAAATAAAACAATTTTAACACACATCTCAAACATTCGATCAATCTACAATCTCTAAATTTTCCTACCCGACTACGACTTTCCTATCCTTTCTCCACCTAAAACATGACACTATCGGATTCAACAACATTAATGTTTAAATCGAATTAAACTAACATCAATAAATTTAAATTAATTTGTATTCATTTTTTCTTTAAGATCATCGTTCCCCAAATCCATTCTCAAAATAATTAATTATTTCTTCGACTACTAATCCAAGTTTTCAACATTCAAATTCAATATCAACCAATACACAATCAAGATTCAAACATACCAAACAGAAATCATTCACGATTATGTAAAAATTAAAGGGAGAGAAGATAGAATTGAACCTCAATACCGCTTTCAAAATTGATGTATTATTCCGCTTAAATCCAGTAGAATCCGCTTTCGAAACCTCGAGTCAACCCCAACAATGACCAATCCAAGTTTTGATTTATCCTTTTTTGTTTTTGACAAACGCAAGCACAGTTTTGGGTTGGGTTTTGGGAAAACGGAGGTAGAGACGTCGTACACCGGAATAGCAACAAATGTGACTAGAGATTCTTTTAGAGTCAAATTTGGTAGATTCCCAATGGATATTTGCCGGAAAAGGGGACGGAGTGCTACGGGATGTGATTTGGGTCAAAACAGGAGTTGGGTTCACTGTTTCCTCTTCGCTGGAGCTCCGACGACCTCAGCTCTGGTGAGAACGGAGAACCACAGCTCGGATTTTGTGCAAAAGCAGCGTTTCCAGCGAAAACTTACCGTAAAAATCAAATTCACTATGTTTTTCCCCTTCTCCCGATCAATTCTCCTTCGTCTCTCTCTTTTTCCTTGATTATCCTCTCCCTCAATCTTCGATCAGCTCTCTCATCTCTATCCCTCTCTCTCGATCTCTTTCAAATCTCTCCCGCTCTCCACTTTGTGTGTGTAACAGTGAGGCTCAATAGCATGTGTGAGGAGTGTATATTCGTGTAAGGTGTGTCTTCTAATTGTGGTCTGTGCTATTGTGAGAAGAAAGGAAAAATTAGAGTCCCAAATGGTATCCATCCCCAAATTCCCATGTATCTATCAAAAATGGGGAGAATCCCTTGTTCTCTATTCGTGCCTCTTTATAAAATGAAAGATTTTCTCTGTTTTTTTGTGAAGAAGAACCAAAAATGGAGTCCTTTGCTGTGTATGCGTGGGTGTATATATAATCTCCTGTGGTCCTACCTCTTTTAGTTTGTTAGGATAAAAATGTAAGTAGGATGGGGTTAGGTAAGGGGGGGTGGTTAGGATAAGATAAAATTAGTTTAGGATTGGGGATATAATTTGTTAGGATTTAGTTATTATTTGTTTTCTTTTGGAGAAAGTGTATAATAGGTGAGGGTACGGTGTAAAGTGAGTTAAAAATGACTAAAATTGATTTTTGGGAGGAACAAAATTAAGTGTTTACAGCGACCCTCCATGTATCATTTTAAGGGTTCTGAAAAAAGAGTTTTGAAGGTCTTCTATGATGCCACAACTTTGAAGAAAGTATTCCTGATCGAGCTTACAAAAAATCAGGAACTCTATACCAACTTCAAAGATGATAATAACAAGCTTGAATATCAAATCGGAAGGTTGGAGTCAAACTTGAAAATTATCGGGATTCACATACTACAGAAAGCCTCTGATCTTCTCCAAGATATGTTGAAAGCATCCTAAGGCTAGAAAACACAATCAATTAATCCATATTGCTAAGAAAGTAATGAAACTCAATCTACCTTTTAATATTTTTTGTAATTTTGATCAGGTCAACGGTAGTGGACCTAATCGAAACCAGAAATAAAAAGGCATGGATGCAATTTAAAATTCAAAAATTACAGCCTTCTCTTAGATTTTTTATTTTAACTGGAGCTGTTATTGGCACAAGTTTTCTAGACTTACTGTTCAATATTTCAACCCTCGATGCTCGCGAGGCTGCTTTCTTGGTCTTCTGTTATTTTCTATCTAGGTGATCATCCCAACCATGCTTCCTTATCGCAGCTCCCTAGCAAAGTGTCCATCCGTATTATTTTTTCAAAGAAATTTACATTACTGGATACACTTTCTTATTTACACTTGATTCAGATTTCTCATTTTTAAGTAAATTTCATTGGCCAGATTCGCTAGAAGTTCCTTGCTACCTAATGTCTTCTCTTCAATTAGATTTCAGATGATATAGTCTTTCATTAACTCCCTTTTCCCTCGCAAACATTCTCCTTCGGCTCCTTCTGGCATATAATCATTTTCTCGAACAACCCTTCCATATAAATTTGGGCCAGGAGAATTTCTATTGGTTTTCCATTCTTGTTTAATGTAGTGGGAGGCTTTGAAGCCCTTCTCAGAGTCCAATGCACACTTCAAGGTAAGTCTAATCGCTATCGGATCTCTACAATGACACCAAATATTAATCCCTTCTCAAAACTTGACACGGATAAACAAGAGCAACAACCGTCAGTAATTCGTAATAGGGTATTGATACCATCATCATGGGTCCCTCGGCCTTATCAATTCGAACCCATCAAACTTAACTGTACAATGCAGGATCTTGTTTGACTGAACAGTGCCTAATCGATTAAAAACTGCATTCTCAAAAATATTGTACTTTGTGTGTGTTGTCCCTATGACCTTACCAGTAATAAAACTCCCACACATGATAGTGGATCCATCCATCTGAACACACCTTATTATTCCTAGCCGATCTATGGCTTAAATTGAATAAACAAATGAGTAACAAGTTGCAACAGATGCCACATCTGTTTAAATTGTCAAACAATTGCAGACATCTATTACGACAGAAGATCAGTCTGTTGCAGCATATGACATATCTATTGAAAAAATCAAATATATATAAATCCATCTGTTGCAGCAGATTATCGATATGTTGTAAGTTATCTAACAGATGGAATATATTTTGCAACAGATTACCCATCTGTTAGATTTATTTTAAAGCAATTTTCTTTTCTTTTCGAAATACAATAAAAGATAAAATATTGTATTTAGATCCGTTTTTTTAATTTATATATTCGAAAAGTCATCAGTTTTATTTAATTAAGGGATGAACAATCGTGGCTTTTTTACTAACCCCTTCGAATTCAACCATTTATAAATAGGTGCCTCCCTACTCGTTCGTTCTACTACAGTTACAAATATAACTAATCCAGATTCATACAAGAAGATTCATATCGAATCCTTGCGGGAACTTCAAAGGAAGTTTGATGAACTCCAGAGGGATTTTGCCGACTTCAGAGCAAGGCTGAGGAAGGCCTTGCTGCTGCCAGATGAAAATTATCCGATTGACAATAATAGTAGTAGTAGTAGTAGTACTAATTAGGTTATGTTTTTTCTTTTAGCGTAAGTATTTTCCTTTTGTATATCGGATCCATCCAAGGGATTCAAAAATCTATATCTGGTGGTCAACTTTGAATTTTTAATTCTTAGTTAATATTTAATTATCATTCTGTTTATTTCTTATTCTCAACATGTCGACGACGGGTGGTAGGGATTGAGCATTCATGGCAACAGAGGTTAATCTGATGTGACAGATGGATCATATGTTGTAATAGGCAGTTATTAATAAAAAAGGCTTATTGTTGTTATTGAGAGGGTGAAAAGACATGACTTTTTGATTATTTAATATGAAAAATGGTTCGTAAATAAATAATAAGGAAATAAATGATAAACACAACTTATAACCGTAAAACAACGGTTATTTAATTTTAATAATTGATCGTGACTTTTCACCATTTCTATTTTTAAATTTATTTTCTAAAATTATTTATTTATTATATAATAAAAAAAGTCACAATATTGGATTAATTAACTTATATGATGATTGTTAAGAAAAAGGTGAACAGTCGTGACTTTTTGTCTAAAACACATTCAACATTGTTGATACATCAAATTTTCCATCTGTTGTGACTGATGTATCAGCTGTTAGAATAAATCAGAAAAGTTATTAACAGATGGTCGATTCGTTGCAATAGATGGTTTATTTAATGTAACAAATATACAATCTGTTGTCAGAACCCAATAAAAATGGTTATTATTTTATTAAAGAAACGGTTATTGAAAAGGTGTCTTCGATTTTTAAATTGAGAAAAAGGTTATTTAATAATAATAAGCAGTAAAGTCATGACTTGTCACAATAATAAAAAAAACTCACCAGTTTGATTTAATTAAGTCATTTTTTTTCACAAAAAATAATAAGAAAATAAATGGTAAAACACAATTTATAACGGTAAAAAAAAATGGTTATTTAATTTGAATAATTGACGTTAATATTAAATAGGCGCCATTTATTTTCACAGAAAATATTTTTGTTTTAATAACTATTTTTTTAATTTATATAATAAAAAGGTCAGCAAATTTGGATTAATGATATGATGATAATTTTTTAAAAAAAAAGAAAGATAGTATGTTGCAACAGATAGATTATCTGATGCAACAGGTTTTCTATTTTTTGTAGCAAATGATATATCTGTAGTCACAGATGAGTTATCTAATGCAACAGATATAGAATTTATTGTCACAACTCAATAAAAAATGATTCTTGAAAAGAACTAATTAATAATAATAATCTGAAAAGTCATGACTTATCACAATATTTCTTAATTTAATTAAGTCATAACTTTTCACAGTAATAAAAAATGTAATTAATAAAAGGAGGTGAACAGTTGTGCCTTTTTGCCTAACTCATTCAAATTCAATTCTTTATAAATAGGTTCCTACTTACTCAATCATTCATTCAACTACACTCTATTTATTTATTGCATCTTGTCTTTCGTATTACACCTTTCACCACTTTCTCTTCCCTGATTCAGGTAAGTTTTTTTCTTGCCAATTTGTAGTATACGTTGTATTACATTCGGATATTCTTTTCTTTTCTTTTGTTTTTACCTTTTTTGTCAATTCATATGTGTTCTAGCTATGGCTAATCTAGTGTGGGACGTTGCTTTTCTGCAAGACGCCATGAATGAACTTCATATACAGGTTCGTGACCTCCAATGAGAATTGGAAGCAGTTAGAGCAAGGATGCTCCGTGAGATCCGCAAGCTGAGGAGAGCCTTGCTGCTACCGGTTGAAGATTGGTCGGCTGGCAATAATAATAATAATGATAATAATAATAATAATAATAATAATAATAATAATAATAATTATTATTATTATTATTATT
>NW_025884267.1:0-17565 GCF_002878395.1 Capsicum annuum
ACACAAAAACTAGAACGTCATTCAAACATAATATCGCTTTACCGCATCAGAATTGATTGGTTTGGTCCACTCTGTGCCATCCATCTCAGACAAAATTAGAGCTCCTCCAGATAGCACCTTGCGAACTATGTATGGCCCTTGCCAGTTTGGAGCGAACTTGCCCTTGTATTGCTCTTGGTGAGGAAATATTCGTTTGAGAACCAGTTGCCCCACTTCAAATGCTCGAGTTCTTACCTTCTTGTTAAAGGCACGAACCATCCTGTGTTGATATAGCTGACCGTGCATACAACGACTATTCTCTTTTCATCAATTAACATGAATTATTCATAGCGAGCACGGACCCATTCTTCATTACTCAGTCCAGGTTCCTGAATAATCCTTAGGGAAGGTATTTCGACCTCAGCGGGTATCACAGCTTCATTCCCGTACACTAGTAAATAGGGAGTTTCTCCTGTGGAGGTTTGAACTGTTGTTCGATACCATAGCAAGGCGTAAGGTAACATCTCGTGCCATGATCTATCATTTTCGACCATCTTTCTCAAGATCTTCTTGATATTCTTGTTAGCAGCTTCTACGGCTCCATTCATTTGGGGACGGTACGCTGTCGAGTTGCAATGCACAATCTTGAACTGATCACAAATTTCTTTCATCAAGTGACTATTCGGGTTTTCCCCATTATCAGTAATAATCGATTTTGGCACTCCGAATCGGCAAATCAAGTTATTTCTGATGAAATCTGCAACCACTTTCTTAGTGACAACTCTGTACGAAGCAGCTTCGACCCACTTAGTAAAATAATCAATGGCAACCAAAATAAATCTATGCCCATTCGATGCTAGTGGCTCTATTGGTCCGATGAAATCCATGCCCCAAGCTACGAAAGGCCAAGGAGAATTCATTGTGTGAAGCTCGTGTAGAGGCATTCGAATCAGATCTCCGTTTATTTGACATTTTGAACATCTCTGCACAAACTTACTACAATTATTTTCCATAGTCATCCAGAAGTAACCGGTTCTCAGGATCTTACTGGCAAGGACAAACCCATTCATGTAGGATCCACAAACTCCAGCGTGTACCTCATTTATCAACTTCTTAGCTTCCGCCGCATCGACGCATCTTAGGAATTCCAAATTAGGAGTCCTCCTAAAAAGAATTTCTCCACTTGGAAAGTAATTCTTTTCCAAATGCCAGATTGTCTTCTTTTGGTTGTTACTAGCCTCTTTAGGATATATTCCAGATTCCAAATACCTCTTAATGTCATAGTACCAAGGCCTTCCATCAAGCTCCTCTTCCACGTGTATGTAATACGCGGGTTGCTCCTTCAGGCTTATTTCCAAAGGATCGATGTAACTCTGATCCGGGTGCTGAATCATGGAAGATATCATGGCCAAAGTGTTAGCAAACTCATTTTGTGTCCGTGGGATATGTCTGAAATCAACATCCTTGAATCTTCTGCATAAATCTTGCACCAGCTCCACATAAGGAGTAATCTTAGAGTTTTTTATCGCCCATTCTCCCCGTACCTGGTGAATCAGTAAATCTGAATCTCCGATGGTTAGCAATTCACGAACACCCATATCAAGTGCCAATTTAAGCCCCAGGATGCAAGCTTCATATTCAGCCATGTTGTTGGAGCATAGAAAACGTAACTTAGCAGTTATCGGATAATGCTGGCCCGTTTCTGACACCAAAACTGCTCTAATTCCTGAACTTTTGAATTTGACCGCCCCATTAAAAAATAGCCTCCATTCGGGGTAGATTTCCGTGATATCTTCTCCTATGAACAAAACTTTCTCGTTTGGAAAGTATGTCTGAAGTGGCTCGTATTCCTCATCAACTGGGTTTTCAGCCAAATGATCTGCTAAGGCTTGCCCCTTGATTGCTTTTTGGGTTACATACACAATGTCAAACTCACTTATCAACATTTGCCACTTGGCTAGCTTTCCGGTAGGAATGGCCTTCTAGAATATATACTTCAATGGATCCATTCTCGAGATGAGGTAAGTTATGAAGGACGACAGATAATGCCTCAACTTTTGTGCCGTCCAAGTCAAAGCATAACATGTCCTTTCTATAAGAGTGTAACGGGCTTCATATGGATTGAACTTTTTACTCAAGTAAATGGCTTTCTCTTTCCTGTCGGTCTCATTATGTTGCCTGAGGACGCATCCGAAAGCATTTTCTGAGACTGACAGGTAAAGCAATAATGGAATTCTTTTTATCGGTGGGACCAAAATCGATGGTGCAGACAAGTATTCCTTGATGTGATCAAAAGCTCTCTGACATTCTTCTGTCCACTCATTCAGTGCAGTTTTCTTCAACATCTTGAGAATTGGCTCGCATATGACTGTTGATTGAGCGATAAATCTACTAATGTAATTCAGACGACCCAGGAAACTCATAACTTCTTTCTTGGTCCTCAGCAGTGGCAAGTCTTGAATTGTCTTAATTTTGGATGGGTCTAGCTCGATCCCCCTTCTGCTGACTATGAACCCCAACAACTTCCCTGATGGCACACCAAAAGTACACTTAGTAGAATTTAACTTCAAACTGTACCTTCTTAATCTGTTGAAGAATTTCTCCAGATGAATTAGACGATCTGAACTCACGCGGAATTGATAATTACATCATCCACGTACAACTCAATCTCCTTATGGATCATATCATGGAAAATCATCGTCATGGCCCTCATATATATCGCACCTGCATTTTTGAGACCAAATGGCATTACCATGTAATGATAAACACCCCAGGGCGTAATAAAAGCCATTTTTTCTGCATCTTCCTCATCCATCAATATCTGATGATAGCCAGCGAAACAATCAATGAATGAATGTATTTCATGTTTCGCACAGTTATTGATAAGAATGTGGATGTTGGACAACAGAAAATTATCTTAGGACTAGGTCTGTTCAAGTCTCTATAGTCAACACAAATTCGAATCTTGCCGTTCTTCTTTGGCACAAGGACGATGTTGGCCAACCATGTCGGATATTTTGTGGCCTCGACAACCTTAGACTGGATTTATTTTTTCACTTCTTCCTTGATCTTTAGACATAAATCTGGCTTGAATTTTCTCATTTTTTGCTTGACTGGATCAAACTCAGAATTTATCGGCAATTTATGTGACACAATGCTGGTGCTCAACCCTAGCATATCATCATCGGACCAAGCAAACACGTCGATATACTCTCGCAACAGGTGGATGAGCTCTTCCCTTTGTGGCACCGCGAGGTGGACACTGATACTGGTCTCTTTGATTTCATCGTGATCTCCTAAGTTGACTGTTTCAGTTTCTTCCAGATTGGGTTTTTCGCGATTCTCAAATTCCTCCATATCTTCAACTAACCGTTCCTCGTCATCATCTTTCCAACCATCATCGTCCCCTTCATTTTGTTCGTTCAGGCTTTGACATGACACAATATTGGCAGGTTTTAAGCTACTTTTACTGTAATGGACAAACAAACTAAGTTAGATGATAAGAAAATAACAAAACATATAACTAGGAGCGTTTTAGAACTAATATAGTTTTCCAAATCAATAAAGGCCTTTTCATTGAAATTTGAGAAATAATTACAAAACCATGGCTTGTGACTTGCGCAAATACAAGCCCCCACCTTTTTTTAAAGCAGTAAGATACGAAAATAAAGTTTTGAGATATAAAAGGTGGATCGCGGGGCCTCCTCTAGATCATCACCAATTTTAAAAGTATTAGTAATTTCCCTTTAATCTATAACGACGGGCGACGGGTTATGAGTGAAGTGGAGGTCTAATTTTGCAAAGCCTCCCCGAGCGCAATCTGCTTCACCCCGCTAGACTCTGGAAGATCTTCTGGTACAGCATTGCATCCTTCAAATAAATCTCCTATCCTATCCCCAAGACCATCATCATCTGACATCTCTCGTACGGGAAATAACTGGAACAGGAGTAGCAAGGGCCTAAACAAACTCTTTTCTGGCTCATCCTCAACCCTATCTTTTCTGGTAGGTTAATACCCTAACACGTGCTTAGAGCTTCTCTCTGGGATCACAATAGGCTTGATGATTTCTTGTAAATTCTTGCCCAATCCTCGACCAGGTTCAAACCCATTTCTTAACATCATAGTTGCAATTATTTTGTAGACAGAAGGCATTGATATTTTGGGTGTCGAATCTGTTTCCATAGCATTTACAATTTCTACTGTATAGAAACTGCTACCTTTTGGAACATCTTCAATCACCGGCACATAACCATTGGGATAGTCCACTCGACTTCCTTCTCCTTGGATGACTACTTCATTATCTTTCCAAATGAACTTTAACAATTGATGAAGGGGTGATGAAATTGCCTTTGCCCCGTGTATCCATGGTCTTCCAAAAAGCAGGTTGTAGCTAGGATGGATATCCATAACATGAAACTTAGTCTTAAACTTAGCAGGCCCCATTTGGATGTGCAAATCAATCTCTCCTATGGTATTTCTCTGCCCTTCATCGAATGCTCTCACATTTATGTGGCTTTGACGAATTTTCCCCAGATCATAGCCCATTGTGGAGAGAGGACAAATATTCACACCAGATCCATCGCCTATTAATACCTGATTAAATGTATAATCTCGATAAATGACGGTGACATGCATGGCTTTGTTGTGCATTGCTCCTTCAAACAGCAACTCTTCGTCACTAAATGATATGCGATGGTTCCCCACAACGTTCCCTATCATCGCAGCCAAATTATCAAGGCTCGTTCCTGCAGGAACATACGCTTCCTCCAAGACCTTCGACAGAGCCTGTTGGTGGTGTTGCAAACTCAATAATAGTGCCAAGAAAGAGATTTGGTCTAGCGTTTTCTCCAAGTGTTTGACAATTGAGTAATTCTTTGGTTGCATACATCTCCAAAATTCCTCAGCCTCTCCATCAGTGATTGGCTTTTTTCTGTGAATCTTTCTTGTTGGTCAATTCCTCAGGGATGTAACATCGTCCTGATCGCGTCATCCCCTGGGCAGCGGCGGTTTACATAATAAATTCCTTCTTTGGAGGGAGAGCATACACTTGAGTCGGTGCAGTCATCACTATAAATGGGGATTTATCGCTGATACTTAAGGCAGCCAGAACTTTCTCTATCTTTCCTACCTCTTCCGCCCTTTTGCACTTTTCGGAGTTCACTTGGGTAATGGTCTTCCTAGATGCCCATTCGCCTTCTATTTCAATCATGTTAATTGTAGGTCCCCCATGGTTGGACAGTGGATTACTACTAATATTTGGAGTAGGTGCCTAGAGCGTGATGACCTTTTGATCAACCAGATCTTGGATTTTGTGTTTCAAGATAAGACAGTCCTCAGTACTATGCCCTGCTGCCCCTGAATGAAAGGCACAATTTTGATCAGGGTGATAAAATCGGGAGCTAGGATTGATAGGCTTTGGCTGTACTGGTTGTAAATGACCCGCATTCTTCAATCTTTCAAACAATTGGGTGCGACTTTTAGCTAGTGGGGTAAAGTTTTGGGGAGGTTTATTTTCGTGGTTTAGACGTTGGGGGTTATACGGGCTTAGGTTTGTAGGAGGGGGTACTTGGTGGTAATTTGGAGGTGTTGGGAAATTTATTCGGCTATTTGGGGGAGTAGTTCAGAAATGAGACTGATAATTTGGAGGTAGAACTGGGTATTGAGGAAAGATATTTGGCTGTGGAGCTTGGTATGATGGTGGGATGTTTGAGAGTGGAGTTTGGTATTGGGGTGGACGTAGAATGCGTGCAGAAGGTTAGGTGATGGCAGGGAAGATAAAACATTTCTAGAATTGAACCGCTGTTTTAATTTTGTAACAGATGGCAGAAACCCCACCTACCTCTTCCTTTTTCTTCTTAGAAAATATGGCAGTTCCTGATGATGTCGGGGTTTTGGCAATTTTTCCTGTCTGAATACCTTTTTCCAATGATTCTCCTATTTTTACCAAATCCGCAAAGGTTGTTCTGACAGTGGACACCATCCTGATATAATATTCTCCTTCTTGAGCATGAGAGAACACGGATACTATTTCCTCCTCGGACATGGGGGGTTGCACTTTGGCAGCTTCTTTCTTCCAACGAAAAGCATAGTCTCAAAAACTCTCAACGCTCTTTAGTTTGATCCGATATAGTGAATACCGGTCAGGGACTATTTCGATGTTGAATGCGAACCGGTCAAGGAAACCCTTGGCCAATGTTTTCCAACCAGTCAACTTTTTTGGCTCCTGAGACATGAACCACTCCAAGGCTTCACCATTCAAACTTCGACTGAATAGGCGCATCAATAGCACCTCATTTTCCCCTATCCCTACCATTTGCTCACAGTACCTTCTTAGATGGGCCATTGGATTTTTGGTACCATCAAACATCTTAAACTTAGGGACTTTGTACCCTTCTGGTAGATCTACTCCCGAGTGAACACATAAATCGTCATACCCCAAACCGTAGTGGTACTTGGCTCCATTAGACTCTTTGATCCTCATGATCTCCTCCTTCATAGCTAGTAAATTTATTTCATGCTGGTCCTTCCACTCTTTCTCCTTCTCCTCATAATGGTCCATCTCGAAATTAGGAAGGGGTTCATAAGTGTCAGAGAATACAATAGCCTGAAGGGGATTTGGAAGGGAAGCTTGATTTTATGGATGAAAGGAATTTGGTTGGTAAATGGGAAGGACGTTTTGGAAATTGGGAAGGCTCTGCGGACTTTGCGAGTAGTTTGGTGGAATTTGAGAAGGATTTCGCAGATTTGGACATGAATTTGGTGGATTCAAAGGTAGGTTTGATGTATTTTGTGGATTTGGGAGTGAATCTTGCAAATTTGGAAATGTGTTTTGAGGATTTGGAAATGTGTTTTGAGGATTTGTGAATGGATTCAAAGGTGGGTTCTATGGGGTTACGGACGAATTTTGTGGATGGTAGACGTTTGGATTATTTTCACGATTAGTATTTTGGACAAATGAAGGAGCGGAGTCAGATGATACGTTATTCGGCTGATCCCCTAGAATAGGTGTGCTGAGGGGAGGAATTTGGAGTGGAGTCCCGTGTCCTCCCGGAGCGGGAGCATTGACGATGATGGACAAGTTAGCCAAATCCCGAGTGCGATTTATTTCTTTCTGAAGCATTTCTAACTTTCTTGCAAGTTCCGCAATCATCTCATTCTGTTCTGCTATCACATTATCCCGGATAGCCAGTGCGTTTTATTCGTCATTTCCTGTCATTTTTGAATGATAGTCCGAGGATGGTATTTTCTGTGCTTTCGATCGGGTGAAGTAGGGATGTTCTGCCAGTTTATCAATACAGAGTAATTTTTGTTATCTGCAAATTAAAACAACTCAAAGGCAAATGTGTTAGTTTCCGTATGTGACAAGTAATGCAAAATATTTGACAGGAAATAATCCCACAGATTTGTTCGAGTCATAGCTAAATTCATCCGTAGCTCATAGTGGATAAACTTTCCTTTGATCTCAACCAACGCATATAAGCACATAAAATAATTATATCACACCAGACATTAAAATAACGCGTATCCTAATTGGGGTGACCCTTTTTGAGTCAAGGGTTCAGGCCTAACGATTTTTTGAAGAAACTATATGCTTCCTCAAAGTCAATCCATTAACCCCCAACTCATATAGACCCAAAAAGGGGCATAAATGCCTACAAAAGATAACGAAACAGGGCTACAATTTTTAGGGAAAAGGGGAAATAACATAAAAGAAGATAAGTTCCCGCGCAGGGGAGAATAGAAAAGCTAGCTACTGGAGGCTTGTTCGTCTGCTTTCGCCTTCTTTGCCTTGTTTACCTCATGTACTATTTGATACCTATTGATGATAAGCTGACTCCCGCATAATTGTGCCTTGCAGTCGTAAGTTATTTCTCCTATGTTGTCGATTTGGGAGGCCATGCTATCGTCCAAATCGATTAGGCATTGCCTGGCATCATCAGCGTCTTGCCTAGCTCTTTTCAACTCATCCCTCAATGTATGTATGGTCAAAGCGTCTTCCATGTGTATCTGCCGGTGCGCAATTTCACTTTTCTGGAACTCATCTTGTATCCTATGAAGACGAATTTGATGCTCGAATTCTACATCCACAACCCGAGTGGGCACATTTGGTCCCGAATTCAATGCTCTGGCGAGGCTCTTTTTCAACCACTCCTTGTAAGTGTCACTGACTTCAGGTTCATATCCTATACGAAAAGAGACTTCTAACCACTTTTTTCTTCTCCATACATTTATCATGTAGTCTTTGAGTGAGGGCTTACTTTCATCATATTCGATGAAGAACCTGAGCATAGAATTGATTTGAGGCGTCCCCTGCTTGATCTCGAATTGCCTAAGAACTCTGCCAGGATTGTAGGGGCGGGTTTCCCTGAGACCCAGGAGCACTAAAAAAGGCCATTCGCCCCCTCGAATGATGTATTTCCCAGAACGAAGTTAGTTAAGGGACCATTGGACATCGTCATCTCTTAATTCTCCAAGAGTCTTAAACCAAAATTTGTGGGATGCTTCCCTTTTGAACTTCTGTAAAAATAACCATATGTCGTGCGATTCTAGCAGATTTCTCCTTATTTTGTGATCAGGTTATGCCGTTCTAGGATTTTTCACCAAATGCATCATCATCCACCATTATAATATAAGGTTACAACCTTGAAAGAAATGATTCTCGACTTGACATCTTCCCAAAGCGTGATATATGTCCGCGACAATCATGGGGGCTAAGTTGTGGAATACTTTTTTAGAATTGTATTCCATTCCAAAGAAGAGTGCATGGGTCACTGTGACAACCCTCGAATAAATTGTACCATTTTCCTCCTGCGGGAACACCATGGTTCCAAGTAGGACTACTGCGAATGCAAAAGCTCTCGTTTTCTTCCATTTTGCGTCCAACTCCAATTTATGCCCAAATTTGTAAAAAGAGTTGAATCTTCCAAACTGACGGTACAACTTACGAAAAGTGATATTTGCTCCATCCCGTTCTCCTAGCCAGGTGTCATCATTAGTTAAAAATGCTTCCTTGATCTTTTGACGATCCCACACATCCTGGACTAAAATATTCTTATCCGGTGTCTCCTTTCTCTTAAAAAACATTTCAAATCAATACGTCTTCAATGTTGGGGGTCAATTCAACATCCCCGAAGCAAAATACCATGTTCTGATCATCCCAAAAAGTTGTTAGCACATGGATTATTTCGGGCCAAGCGTCCATCTCGATCAAAGAATAAAGATTCCCAATGTGTGTTCTAACAATCTTTCTCTCTTCTGTAACCATGTAATCCCACCACAGTTTCAGGTAATCGTCGGGTTTGGTGACCATCTTGAACTTTTCACGAGAATGCAATTGAGTCATATCTACATAAAAGAAGACAAAATAAGCCTTTCCCCGACCTCAAAGGATACTGGATTGAATTTAGACAAACATATATTTCTTCAACACATAAACATGGTTCGTCTGTGATTGAATCAGGGTCAAATAGACATAGGGCAGGTTTTCTAATGGGCCTAATACCCCGCTCGGATATTGGGTCGTCCTAGGCACATGCCTAAAATAGGGTTTTGGTTTCGTTCTATCCTCGGTGTCTAGAGTGGGCTTGGACACTAGTTCTCAAGCGGACAACTTGAGTTTGAAAATATGAACAGCGTCAGACGACTCACGTGTTGATAAGCTGTTTGTATTTCTAACATATTTTGGAATTGAACAACAAGGGCCGGGACATCCACGAAACCCCAAAACAGTTTATAAGATGCAGGAAATGCCATAAGACGCGATAATTAAACTTCACATAATCGAAACACATAAACAGTTAATCAAAGACGAAATAAAACATTAGGTTAGAACCTAGATATATCCCCAGCAGAGTCGCCATTTCTGTTTTGCGGAAAAATTTGACTTTTGAAAGAGAGTCGCCACTTAATTTAGAAAAGGAATTAAAAAACCTTTATAAAACACTTTAAACGATCTAAAATAGAAAAATTGTTTAAGTTAAGAGATTCTAGATAAGAGGTTCCTATTAACATTTTAGGAAGGTGTTAGGCACCTAAAACGTCCGCTAACTTGCGGTTATCCGGACTGTTTGAAAATCTTCTTTTGATTAACTTTGAAAAAGTTTATTTTTTGAAAAGAAAAAGCGATTTTAGGAATATTTTGGTGTTTATGCAAAACTAGTTTTTTAGCGACTTAACTAAGGATTTAACTAGGTTCGTCAAGCACATAAGGGAAACAAACATAAAGAACGGAGGGAAAGGGAGGAAATAAGGGATTTAGGCCATTGGCCCAAACCAACAAAACCTGTCCTAGTCTAATTGTGCCTTCGACCCATTTCACCTGTCCTAATCTAATTTTCAAGCGTTTGGCTTGAATCTTGCCTCCACCTGTGTTAAATACAACCTTGGCTTCATGGCCCGACTGAATGAATAAAATAAATAAACCAATAAAATAAATAAAGACAACAATAATTAAACGAAATGAAATAATAAATGAGACTTTTGTCTCTTAGCCGCTTCAAGAATGGGACTTTAACCCATTTCTCCTCCTATCGACTCCATGCATCAGTTCATTACTTAACCAGCTTCGGGCTTGACTCAACAGATGGGCCTGATTGGCCCATTAGGGAATGCAAATAGGAAAGAGTCCTTTTGGACTCCGAGGCGGGTTCATGCGAAAGAAGAAAAGAAACGAAAGTAATACACACCCAAAATACGAATTGCTACATGGAGAAATAGTATAACAAATTGATAAATAAAAAGTCAACTGTAGCGTCATCAAATGGACTACAAGACAGTAATTTAGATTCATGCAATATAATAGCACACACCATCCACCATCAGAATAAAATTGAAACTAAAAGCATGACAATATCACAGCTTTTCCAAGAAAGAATGAAGCATTGTTTTTGCAAAGAAAATTATAGCTGAACTAAACTAAACATGTTACAAAGCTACGTTGTTTATCAAACAAACTAAAATTTAGTTAGATTGAACATGGGGAAATACGTTCATCCAAGTTAGATTAAATAAAAATTACGAGTCAAACCACGCTAAACATCATTATACTGTTAAAATGATAAGTTAAAGAATTACAACAGGCAATATTTCATCATGGACTTAAGCTAGCGCAAGCAATTACAGGTGCAAGACTGGAGAATTGAAATTACAGCAAGCAATGATTCATCAATAGTCAGGAGAAAACAGGATAAAAATCCAATATTGTCATACTAAACTGCAAATAATAGGCTAAAGGGCTGGGATTAAAATAAAGAAAGTGTTCAACTGAGGAAAGTAATCAGACTACACGAAAAAAATGACTGCTAACGAACAGATTTCACATATTTTTTGAAGATTCGCTGACTGCTACGACAAATTTGGAATAAAAGAAGTCTAAGAAAACCCGAACTTCGGCGAACAAACCTCATGAAATAAGATGATCAATTAAGGGTAGAATAACAAGAACATCTTCCCTAGATGTCTAATCTTCATTAAAATTAAATTCCAGAGGCAGCCATCCAAACTTATTATTATCTAAATTTTCATACTAAAAAAAATACGACACTCATGTCGATACATCGAGAAAGGTTGACATCAACATAGATCTTTAAATAGATTTAAAACGGAAAATAGTAAAACACTCAAGCATTATTCGATAGTCAGAAAATGCCTTACAGAACTCCAGAAGTTCTAGACAAATGAAGCAAAATTGAATCAAAACTACAGTAAGAAAAGGGAAAGCAACTTGAATAAACAGCGACTGCCTAGGAAATGTAAAATTAACCATAGAAATTTGATTCCGAAGATAGATAAGGAGAAAATCTAACGTGTGTCTAACTATCAAAACCAAGGGAGCAAATGATGTAGGGAAAGGCTAGACATTTTTCAAAATAAGATGTAATTAAGCAAGTTGTAAAATCTAGAAAATTTATTTACAGTGAATGAACAGAGCAGTGTTTTCTTTTCTCTAAAATTAACCCAGAACAAGAACGCTATTCGCACTTTTTCAGAAATACATCGGCGAGGCCCTCCTTACCCTCTTTTCTACCTCAACTTGAAATGAACTTTCGAAAACCCAAAGAAGGGTCATCTAGAGTTCATAGGACTGTCGCCTTACACAGATGTATCAGTCTCAAAGGTTAAGAGCTATGAGGTAGTATGAATCCCGTTGATTCAGTAAATTAAACCAACATTGGTGACCTTGCATTAAGAACAAGACTTCAGAAAACTGGTGCAAATCAGAGCAAAGGTATGCCAAAGAAGACATAAAAAGACCAAAGTAGGCATGTTCAAACATAGAGACAGCGAATCAAACCATAAGCAGCGTACAAAAGTGAAAACCATGATTAAATAGTTAATTAACGATATTAAAGTTTAAACAATAGATTGTAAAATCGAGGGAAGCAACACGAAGCTAAAGTCACAGATTAACCGATTATAATACTAGTTAGCCTAGAATAGCAAAAATGCTACATAAAAAAAAAAAGAAACTAGAAACGAAAGACTCAATCTTGATGATATTAATGTTTATTCATACCATAACTCTCAGATAACCAATGACGTCAATTAAAAGACAGTATATTCGACATAATCACATTGAAAATTACAACATGAGCTCTGTTTCAGCGAAATAGCACAACAATAATCACAAAACAACCCCTAAGGTCATCACATCCATCTACGGCAGACAAAACCCAGCCTCATTCACAATTACCATACAAATATCAACTGATTCTACGGAGAGAAAAGGGGATGAAGAAGAGAGTGACAAAATTAAAAGAACAAGAGTATATGCACCTCTTCTGGGGCAGCAAAATAGGACGACGAGTTGATGATAGGATTCCGACCACCAGGAATCAATCTTCGACTCGATAGCGTTGATTAACCGCCGACTTTTTTCAAAAATAAAGATTTTACTAGAAAGGGAGTTTGGTTGAGTGCTTGATTTTCAGCCTTCTAGACCTCCCTTTTTTTTGGCTCAAGGATGAGCTATTTATAGCGAAACCAAATGGAGATGAATTTCCCATTCCATCAATGTGGGATTCTGTTTAACAAGGGTAATTTTGGGAAATTCTCTAAAAGGAAATTCAAAATTCAAACTCAAGATAGCCTTTTCCCACCAACCAACTCACATGAATTTGGAATTTTCTTTCTCCCCTGCCAAAATTCTCTAACCAATGGAATTTGAAGGGATGAAATTCCTTCACGAACCAATAGAAATCAAGCAGTTATGTACGAACTCATACAACTCTATCCGTTACAAATAAATTTTGAACGTTAGAGGACAGTTGTGCGTGTTTCTAGAAGATTTGGCATTTGCAACGTTGGAGATGGGTCGAGTTGGTTTGAGACTATGGAAATCGGGTTCGCCGAAGTTGAACCCATTTTGACGGGTCGTTGATAGGTTGCCGTTGTCGTTGGTGGTGGAAGTCGGGTATAAGGTCGGGTTTTGGGGTCGTTTGGAGCTGATTATCATGTTTTGCAGATGTACGGGGGTAAGGGTTCAGTTTGTTGTTCGTAACTTTGTTGTTTCCCTTTTCTGAAGTTGAGGGAGAAACCTTTATTGTTGGGCCTGGTAGAAACTATTATTGTGTTGAAGAGAATTGAGCCTGGGCGGTTGGGTTTTTAAAATTGGATGGATTATATAATTTGAGAATTTGGCCAATTCATTTAAGTTTTGGCCATTTGAAAATCAATTGGCCAATTGCATCACGATTGTGGCCAATTAATTTTAATTATGGCCAACTCTAATAGATTGGCTAAATTAAGTCAAAATTCGAAATGAATTTAATATCTCCTTTAATCCCGAGCTTCTTGATTCGATAAAATGAAACACTTATTTATTCAAATAAATTATTTTTGAGAATAAATTATATTTAAATCAAGATTTTGATCATTACACTTATTTTCAAAGATTATCCTTAATTAAAATTCGATATTGATGAAAATGTTCATTTAAATGACATCATTTATATAATCTCGTATATGTAAATACGAAAATATATAACTATCACTTAAATAACAAATTTAGCCTAAATACATATTTTAAAATGCATTTATTTGGAAAAAATAATTATTACCACTTTATTTGAAAATCGAAGAAACTCGAGATTAAACGTAGTTATGGAGGAAAAAAATTAGGTGTCAACACAGGATACTGCTGACCAAGTTAAAAAGACCAAGAAATAAGGAAATTGCCCTATTGCTGACATGCGAGGCATAGGAGTGCAACTTTCAATCTTGGCGCCAAACGCCCACTTTGGCTCCCAACTTGTTGCTTGCCCACGGCCACGTGCCTGCCTAGTACACAGGTCCTGCCCTGCACAACTTGTCGTTGGTGCCTATTTACCTTAACCATCTTACTTGCTCAACACATAGCCCACGAACTTGACTCAGCCACGATTATAGCCTTGTCTTACCTTAGCTGCTCGTCCAGCTCTTGTCATGCCTCAGCTACTCATTGCCTTGCATACCTTCGTCACGCTACTACCGAGGTCTTTTCATTCCATGTCTGCCGACATGTGCCATGCCTGCCGACAAACTGGCCTCAAGTGAGCTTAATCTTAACCGTAGTCATTGACTTATGGTTAGATTATATTCATTATGTAATCCCTAGCCATGTACTAGCTGCTCGAACCATCAAGCTAAGGGTCTAATACGCTCCAAACAAAAACAAATTCGTATATGAGGAACTCAAATCGAAATCTTTGTCAAGGATAAACTGGTACTTACCACTTCACCACTACTCTTATTGGTAAGTTACCATATTAGTTTTTTTTTTACACATCCATCAAAATTTATTTAATACATTAACTAAGAAAGTTATTTGACTAAATTATCCTAATCTATACATAGGAAAGACAAAATGATAAAGTATCTTTCAAAACTCTTACGTGTTATTTTTTGATTCATTATATGTCAAATTAAAAATATTTGATAAAAAAAAAAAGCAAGAATTAAAAATAAATTTGTTTCAACTTTGAAATGTAAAAAAAAATATTGAAAGGCCCTCTTGCTTTTCAAAAAATCATTTATTTCAGATCAACATTGAAAGGTAACAAAATCACTTACAATTTACTTATTGTAAATTTACTGGTGATTAATAAAAGTTTTAATTACCAAAAAATATCACTTCTTGTGAACCAACTTAATAATTTACAATTTACCTATTGAACCTTCTTTCGTAAATTTATCAGTCCAAAAACAACATGTACAAATTAACTAGTCTACTGATGGAAAATTCATATCCATAATAGCTTTGATTCGTCTAATTTGAATCAACTCACATTCAATTCAACTTTTGCATGAAATATAAAGGGAAATAAATTTGATTTTTTTTTGTTCAACCTGTTTTCGACCCGTTCCAACCTCCTTCCTATTCATGAGCCTTTCACTTGAGGCCGATTCAACAAAAGTCAATTGCTTTCGACTTGAATTGTGTATTCTGAACTCATCGACTCTTAATCTTGAATTTTCCCTTGCTGTTAACGAATCTTGAATTGATTCCAAGAAGTAGAAGAAGTAAGGATGGAGAAATTGAGGGAGATAGAAAGAAAATCAAATCTTGAAATATGAATGCTATCATTTCTTGATCTACTTTTATTTCTATTCAATTCGTTTTCAAGTCCTTCATCTAGGAAAGTAGATTCAACTGAATCCAATTACCTTCGGCTTGAATTGTATCGTTTGAATCTATCGACTCTGAATCTTGAATTCCCTCTGTACTTTCAAACAATCTCGAATCGATACCAAGAAAAATATCAAATCTTGCTATATCTATGCCAAAAGATAAGCATGATGATACATCTTCTAAAAATATAGAATCTTGAACGTTGCTCTTTTATTATAGCATAACAAGAAGAAACTTTATGTTTCTTATTATGATTATCCAATTTTTGTCTCTCATCTTTATTTCTCCGTGAAATTGCCCTTCTATTTTCTTGACATGTAAAAGTTGAAACGCATTGGCCCATCTCTAATAATATTTCAAATCAAAATTGCAAATTTTTTTCTTTAAATTGCTTGTATATACCTCTTTGGTCCTACTTTTGAGCCACCTATCTAGAACTATTTAAAGATCTTTTCTCTCTATCTCTATATATGTAGTGTACGTGTATACGAGTGTATGGAGTGTGATTTTTCAACAATTATTTGTGCAACTAATTAAATATGATGTTGACAAAAATAATTTTTAAATAGGAGGAAATAGAAAATTTTTGTCTTTTAGTCGTTGAGTTATTGTCAACTTCTAATTTTGATTTTTACGATATTTGATCATTCAAAATTTGTTATACTTGAACCGAAGATATTTCAAAAACAATCTCACCATCTCCACAATGTAGTGGACTAGTGATAATACCTTTGTATATCCTACAGTCTTTAGAAACGATTATGCCGTTGTTATGTATGATGTTTGATTGAATATATTTTGTTTTCAATTAATTAAATGTAATTTTTATCCATCAATTTGTGGGTTTTTAATAATTTAATCAATTATTAACTGAAGTATTCATCAATTTTTAATTTTAGCCCTTGCAATATTTAGTGAAGCATATTTAACCTTCAATTGATTGAAATGTGAATTTTTTTTTTTAAATCTTTTTACTTATATTAAATTTGTACAATTACTTCACATTTCAAGATAATATAAAGTTACAAGAGTAATCAAATATATTTTTCACATAAAGAGACAAAAGAATTTACAATTTTAATCACTTTAAAAATAAATATGCTAAAGTCAAATATCATAAGGATCAAAATCAACATATTACAAGTGCAATATCTTTTTTAAATATTGTTTAATATGCGGAGAATAATGTGAATTAAGTTGTAAATCTCAAGCAATATTATCTAAATGTAAAGTACTTTTCACATTAAAAAAAAAAAAACTAAAAAATGCATATTTTAATGAATTAAATTTATATATACTTGGTCAAATTTTCGTCATATGCTTTTATGAATACATGAAGGATAAAAAAATGCAATTATTCTTTTTTAAAAAAATATTTTTTTTATATAGAGAATAATATGGTTAAGTTGTCTATCTCAAGCAATAAAATATTATCTACAAAGCAACCTTTTGGCTTGAAATTGGGTTAGAGAAGCACCGTACGTTTCTCATTAGATAGGGATTGGGATTAGCATTTTTAATCTTTTTGGTTTTTTTTTAGTGAAATAGATATGATCTCTTCGACTGTTTGACAAATATTAATTAGTCTGAGGGTCTATTATAAAAAGTGTCGGATAAGGTCTGTTTACGTTTATTTTTCTAAACCTCACTTGTGAAATTACACTGAATGTTATTATAGTTTGAATAAGATCTCTTCAGTTTTAATTATAAATCTCAGATTCTAATTTTGAGTATGATAAAAGAATTTCTATTAAGAATGCTTTTCTCTTAATAGGCTTTGTGACATGTACTATGGATTAATTGTATTTCTAATACAGATATCAAACCCTAAAAGAAACTTTAGGAAAAAGTATTTGCCAAATTAACTACGGACCATTCAATTATTGGAGGTCAACGTTAGTTTCGAAATCATAATAATTAAGAAAAAGGAATATGAAGTTTTGATAGGTTCCTAATTAGGTAATATTTATGTCATGCA
>NW_025884267.1:17665-20657 GCF_002878395.1 Capsicum annuum
AAAATAATTTAATTTTAAACTTCTTTCGTCCTTAACGAAAAACTTTTGGCTACACAAATATTATAGCAAGAAAAAGAGTTCCATGATCATATCAAATTTATATATTTAAAAAATAACTTACTTAAACTTTTTATTTCACCTTTGACAGAAAACTTTAGCTACACAAATATTATAGCATACTATACTAGACTCAAAAATATTACTTTCTATTTTAAATGTCATGCCTGGTCTATATCATACAATTTGAAACAAAGTGAATACCAACACTTACCAACATAGGTTGTGGTGCAGTGGATGAGGCTGCTCCACCCTTAACCAGAGATTCAGGGTTCGACCCTGGGTATGGAAAAAACTCTATTGGGAGTGCTGCCACCTTAATGGGCCCTGCAACGCGCGATTCAGATTAGTCGGGGCTCCAATGCGGGCACTGAACACCGGATGGGAAACCAAAAAAAAAAAAAAGAATACCAACACTTGATAAATATTCATCCACCTGATCCATTTAAAAGTCCGTTAGAGACTCGAGATCTTATTCGAATCTTGAAAAATTCATAATTCCTGTTGTTTTACTCGTTTGACATGGAAAATGGTCCCGTCAGCCTCGCCAAAGCAACTCGATCCATTAAATAGGTCGTTAGGGGACTGCTCAAGAATTTCCACCTAAAATTTCTTTCGGAGCCTGAGCCACCCTGAACCATGCGTTAACATCCATTGAAAGTCGAAAAAAATCCATAATTCCTGCCATTTTCCCCATTTGACTTGGAAGATGGCTCCGCCAACCCCACCAAAGCAATTCGATCTATTAATGGGCCATTAGGGGATTGTCCGAAAAGTTTCACCTAAAATTTCTTCTGAAGCCCGAGCCTATACCACGAACCGTAGACTAATACCCACCGATAGTCGCAAAAAATTCACAATTTCTGTCATTTCACTTGTTTGATTTGAAAAATGACTCTCCCGACCCCGCTAAAATAACCCAACCCATTTAATAGGCCGTCAGAGAACTGCCCAAGAAGTTTCACCCAAAATTTCTGCCAGAACCCGATCCCATCCACCAAATTGTGGACTAACACCCATCGAAAGTCGCAAAATAATTTCTACCGTTTCACTCGTTTGACTTGGAAAATGGCTATTTCGGCCCCACCAAAGCAACTCCATCCATTTAATAGGTTGTTAGGGGACCGCCCGAGAAATTTTGCCAAAAATTTCTTTCGGAATCCGAACCTACCTCTCAAACCGTGGGCTAACACCCACCAAAAGTTGTAAAAAATCCACAATTTCTGCCTCGTTCGTTTGACTTGGAAAATGACTCCCTCCGCCCCACCAAAGCAACTCGATCCATTTAATAGGACATAAGAGAACCACACTGTGCTAAAAATTTCTTTCAAAGCCTTAGCCTACCCCTCAAACCGTGGGCTAACACCCATCGATAGTCTCAAAAAATCCTCAATTCCTGTCGTTTCACCCGTTTGACTTGAAAAATGGCTTCCTTAGCCCGCAAAAGCAATCCAAAAAAATCCCGAGCTAGTGATTTGGTGTCGTTGCATCGACAAAAGTACCACCACAACGACTGACCCTTTTGGTTTAGGTATCGCTGCAATGATAGATCCTCTGTTGCACCAACATCGTTGCAGAGACAAATATGCAAAAAAATCAGTTGAAGTTGAAAAATAACATTTTTCATTCTCATTGTCCAGAAGCTCATCTCAGGACTAGGAGAAGGCGATTTGGACCAGTTTGCAGGTAACATATCTCTACTCGATCCTCTTCAATACGTACAAATTATACCAGCACAAAAAGTTAGAACTACACCATTCTCGTAATCAAGGTAAATTATATTTAGGGGAAAAGGACATTGTGTAGTCTTTAAAAAAAAAATAGTCCAAATTTGGACATATGGATATATAGTGTCTTGTCGGATAAAGAAATGCCACTTTATGGCCATTGGGCCATTTTTCAGCCCTTCCCTTGGCCATTCGGCCCTTTACTTCTTTTTTTTGCTACGAAATTTTAAACTGAAAAATATTTTACTTTTTTTTATTGCTTAAAAATAATAATTAAGTATAATTGTATAAAAATAATATAATTGTTATATAAATATATATAACACAACCTAACCCTTTGGTCGGCTTCTGGATGACATTATGCAAATGTCAATGCTACTTTTTGTTTCACTTTATTAATCTTGTTTTTTTTTGTTTTTGTTTTAATTTCAGCTATTTTATGTCCTACAATTTTATTTCTTTGCTATTCACCTTTTATAATTTATAAGATATATGTATAGAAATTATATAATTTTATAAAATATATATATATAATTGTATAAAATGTGTATATAAATATATAATTAATGTATAAAATACACATTCGAATAATAATTGCAGCTAAAGGTTGAATAGAATATGTATAAAAACTATATAATTGTTGTATAAAATATGTGTATATATATGGATTTTGCTAACATACTACATGAAGGTAGTATGTTAGCATCCTCCCACCTCTTTTTTAATTTCCTTAAAAGCCCCTACCATTCTATGCCAACTCATTAAAGTAAGGGAGCTTTTTGTCTTTTCATGATCAAACACCCAATTCATTTTCTTTCTTTCTATGCTCTTACTTTCCTATCATATATGGGATTATGATATTGATAGGAACGTAAAGAGTTTTTTTTTTTTCTTTTTTTGATATTTGGTTAATTAAAATTCTTTGAAAATTATTTTTAAATAAAGAAAATAACTTTTCAAAAAAAAAGTTCATAAATATTTTCGATAGATTGAGTTAGTTTTTGTTCGATTTTGTAGACCAACGTAGTCCCTCGATTTTACTCGATTTTCTGGATCGACACAGTCAAATAATATATACCTAGACTCAGTGGCGGAGTCATCTTTGCTTCACAGGTTCATCCGAACTCCTTCGATGAAAAATTATATTATTTTTATATGATTAGAAATATTTTTTATTCATATACAGTAGAGTTGCCCCCCCCCCCCCC
>NW_025884269.1:0-3168 GCF_002878395.1 Capsicum annuum
GATGATATTTTAGTATTTTCAAAAACCCTCGAATCTCATTTTAAACATTTGCATACGTTTAAACAAATAATTATTCAAAACGGTTTAGTCATCTCTAAACCAAAGATAAGTTTATTTCAGACAAACATTAGATTTTTAGAACATAATATTTCTCAAGGTTCTATTGAACCTATACAATGAGTTCTCGAATTTGCTGAAAAATTTCCTGATATTATTACTGATAAAAAACAGCTTCAAAGGTTCCTCGGTAGTCTTAACTATATTTTCCCTTTTTATAAAAATTTGTCTAGAGACTTAGCTCCTTTATATGATAGACTAAAAAAGGATCACAAAACTCCTTGGACTCAAGCACACACTGATTTAGTCAAAACAATCAAAAGCAGAGTTCAAACCCTTCCTTGTACTTCTCTTGCAAACCCTAACTGGTTAAAAATCGTTGAAACTGATGCTTCAAATATTGGTTATGGAGGAATACTTAAACAAGTTAATCCTCATACAAAGACCGAATGTTTGTTTCGATTTTATTCTGGTAAATGAACGGAAAGTCAGAAAAAATACGCCACGGTAGCCCATGAAATGTTGACTATTGTAAAATGCGTTTTAAAATTCCAAGATGATTTGTATAACCAAAAATTTATAATTCGCACTGATGCTCAATCCGTCAAATTTATGTTTAATAAAAACTTCAAACATGATGCTTCTAAATTAATATTTGCGCGGTGGCAAGCTCAATTAGCCCCGTTTGATTATGAAATACAATATAAAAAGGGTAGTGAAAATTCTTTGCCTGATTTTTTATCTAAAGAATATTTGATATGAGTTCTTACACATATTTCCTCTCTGAAAAAATTATAATAACTATTATCAAATGCATTCCTTTAAATGAAGATATTCATTTCTTATCCTAGAAACTTTAATTCATCGCTTAATAGAGGAAGAAATTTTCCTTAACCACAACGAATTCATTGATGACGAAATCTATTGGTTTGACATTGACTTAAGTGATTAATGCTTACAGATATAATGAAGTTCTTTCTACACTTCTTCTCTGCAAATTTCTTACTCACCTTTATAAAGGCAGTTCCTCTAAATATGGATTTACACATGCTCATACTACGAAAAGTCATTGACGACCTTATTACAAAGGACACACTTTATGAAGATCTCATCGAATATATGTCATGGTATGCTGATCAAATTCCTGATTATTAATGCAGTATGGATCCTCCTTGGCAACTCGCCAAAGGTAGAGGACGAGGTGGAAGAAATCAAAATTCTTCATATCAAGGCGGAAGAACAAACCCTTCATATTTTGATCGAAAAAGTTCTGCATATAGCTCTGCAAGTTCTAATTTTCCTGTATTACAACAAGGGAATAGAACTTTAATCAATTCAAAAATTCCTCGTGATGAATCATCCTCATCAAGAACTCCGAATATTGGTTCTTCTGTACATTTAGAAGATATCCCTGAAACTCATCCATTATTCAAACAATTACAATCTTATTTATCTGATCAACAAAAAACTGCAGAATCTTTTGCATCCATGGTTCAAGAAAACACTGAAGATAAGCCTTCATATGAAAAGCTAGAGGCTAGAGAACTTATTTTATATATTGAAAATCATCATATTCCTGCACAAGACAATTCAGAAGAAGCCTGGCGAATACTCAAGAACTATCTTACTGCTAATGTCTATTTTACTAGAGAATCTTACAAAACTCGAACTTATTATGAACACATACTAGTACAGACATTCAGTGTCACCTTTAGAGTTAGAGGCCGAAAGGCAATTTGTACTAAGCCAATATGCATATAATTATAATTACATTTAAAAATATCAATATCACGCTTATTTAGGAGTTGAAGAGTCTGTTCATCAACATTTAAAGTAAGAGATTGTTCAGTTGTTTTAATAATTTGTTTATGTTTTATTTTATCAAAAAATCCATATTCATATATGGTTTTTAATTCAACTTTTGGAATTGTCCATATATTCAGTAGATCCATATCTTGAGGTAAATCTACCTCTTCCAGTTTTGTACTTTTAGTACTAACTTCTCCCATATCCATGGTTATAAGAGTCTTATATCTATGCTAAAAATCTTCACCTCACTTAACATATTAACTATGAAAATTCACAGGCTCTGATACCATTTCAGGATCTCTTAGGCTGGGGTATGCCACTCAGCCTACCAGACCATATAATAATATCGGATTAAGCCTAAGTTGAAAGACCGAACCAAAGCACCAACCGAAATAGAAAAGAATCTTAAGTAGTTTTATGACTGTATGGACGACTCTTTTACCCAAACATGGGGCCTGTCAGAGATTTAATAACCTTATGTTGAACCTGTGTGTCTAGAAGTTCTAATTGTGCGAAAATTCACCCTTTTCTCATCAATACGGGCTAGAGAGGCACAACTTACTAGACGGCGTCACAGAGACAAGGTTAACATAAGTATATTGAACTCGACTGTACCTCCATTTTGGAACCAAGTCAAGAAATTAAAAAGATTCTTTTATATTTTGATAGAGTCTGGAGCTTTCATAGTTAACATGTCAGCGAAGTTAGAACTTCAACATAGATATAAGAAATCGTTCAGCCGGACATAGTCACGGCTGGATTATGGTAGAAGTTTTAATTGAATTACTACAATAAGTAAAAAGATATGTACCTGACTATCTGGACACCAGACCGAAATAGTAGTAACTGGTTGTTTATTTAATCTTCTGATATTACAAAGAGAGATATTAGAGAGAGAGGGGAGAGGTTTTTCAAAGAGAATTTAAAGAAAAACTTGATGCCTCTATCTGAGAATGAGGCGCCTATAAATAATAGAAAAGGGAATCTTGCACAGTAATATATGGGGCCCTGTGCATAGTATTTTTACTGTTACAACAGAGATTTTTATCAAATAGTCATGTCATGTCTTTATGTCATGGCTTGTCTTGTCCTTTCCATTTTTTGATGAAAACTTCGGCTTTTTCAATCTCTTCTTCTTCTATAAGAGCTTCTGGTGGTTGTGAATCAGTAATATCTTCGGTGTTTGCGTCTGTGCTATTCATTGAGGCATCCGAATTTTGCTCAACAGTTTGAAGTAACTTATCTCAAACTTCGAATAAATATTCTTCGATCAATTGCATTTTATTTCCTTCATGAGCAGAA
>NW_025884270.1:0-2399 GCF_002878395.1 Capsicum annuum
GTGATTGTGATGGTGAATGATTTTCCATGGTCTTGATTATCCAAGAATGGTTATGATTTACTTTTATGTTATCGAGCCCGTGTCAATTTTCATGATAATCTTAGTCAAGCCACGATTCTCAGAACTCAATAAGTTATAGAATTCTGTACTCTCAGACAGATACAGAACTTAAGTAATCTTAGTAATCTCCATAGTCTCAGTATCGCTAGTAATCTAGCCTCAATTCTGTACTCAACTCAGATCTAGTAGTATTCAAGTGTTCAGTTCTGACCTCTGTAGTAATTAATTAATGTATTCAAAGCTCAATGTTGTTTAGTTAGATAACGAGATTCAGTAGTATTTCTTCAGATACGAAACCAAATAAATTCAACTTAACTCAGTCAGATCATTCGAGAAACATGATTAGTATCAGATTTAGCTTAGTTTATGTTCAGTTAAGAATCAGTTCAGAGTCTTTTAGTTGGGAGTAGAAGCTAGCACTAAGCAAGGGCAAGGATGGCGGCTCCTCGTCAGAGTGGTAGAGTCATTAGGAGCAATCCCTAAACTCTACAACTGCATAGCCAGCGCAGGATGCAGGAGTCACCCGTCAGGAAAGGCTAGTCACCCATCAGATAGGATTGACTATTATATTGCCTTAGGCTTGACTTCCTACGAGGGTCACCCGTCAGATAGGCTTGACTAGAGAGGCCTTTACCCATGGTATGGTATTGATACCCTTCCAGCTAGAGTTATAGGTTAGACCCCACCAGTTTAGATTCGGGGCATGTCAGTTAAGTGACTACTTCTCATAGTTGCAGTTTCAGTATCAATCTTCAGATATCTGGACTATCAGATACAATCATTTATCTTAGTGAGGAATGATAACGCTCAATCTACAGCTCTCGTGGGAGTGTAAAGCGGTCGTTAGCAAATATAGAACCCAACCTGGGTTGGGTATCGATCCCACAGAGAATAGCTTGGCCAACAAGCAAGAGAAATTACTAGACTTTTAGTGCAAGTCTCGTAGGAAAGGGGGGATTGTAGTATGTAACCAAAACAAGAATGTAAGAACTGAAAATAGCAAAATAAAGAGAGATTGTCACGTGTGTTGTAAACAATGAGAATTGAGGCGTTGGGGTTATGTCCACCTTCTGAGGTATACGTCTCTATTGGCTATGAGTGTGTAGAGTCTTGACATGTAATTGCTTATAGAGAATTGTAGTCGATGGTAAATCCAAGCGTCTCTCGACCTAAACAAGGACTATTTCACTTTAACTCTCTCGAGCTTAAAGCGTGACTAACGGTACGAATTCTCCAAGAAGTTAGTCCAGGTACGGCACTAGCTTTTTAATAGGAAAGGGTGTCCTACTACCTTGACATTATCTCTTTTCCAGACAAATAACTTTTCTCTCGAACAAGTCAGATGTTAGACTGGCGTTGGTCTATGCGTCTTCTTTTCTAGACAAATAACCTTTCTCTCGAACAGGTTAGATGTTAGAATGGCGTGTTCTTGTGTTTGAACCGCAAAGAATGTAGATTTAAGATGAAGAGAATAATGATATAAGCAATATACTTGTCTTGAACTCACAAACTCATAGCTATAGATAGTAACTCATTCGGCTTCCATAACCCCAACTAAGAGATTTAGTTACCCATGAATGCGAAGGATATCACGTTTTGCATGGTGGATGGCGTGAATAGTAGGTGTTTGGCGTGTGGTTTTAGTGATTCCGTAGCAAGTAACGATTCTCTTGTTGTGGAATTTAAGAGTAGAAGAATGAAGAATTGAGAATGGGTTGTAGGAAGATGTCTTAATTGTAAGGAGATGAATGAATTGTCAGAATGTCTCCCCCCTCTTTTTAAAATCTCTAACATGATAGGGTATTTATAATACTCCTATCCTACTCCTACTAAACTAATAAAATAAATAACCAAATCCTAATATACTAATGAAATCCTTGACCCAATTGTACTAGGGTAAGGTTACAAAATTATAATCCAAATAGAATGATGAAACACATAACCTAATTGCACTAGGTTAATGTATTATGGCAAAAATCCAGCTTTGTGTCTGTAAGTCCCAAAGTCTTCAGAAATGCTGTTTTAGCCCGGGACAGATTTTCCATGCAGCAGATTTAGTCCTTTATGCGTCCAGCTCCTTTCCATCTCGTTTGTGAGCTTTCTTTTGCGTCAAGTAAGCCATAAATTGCTGTATTTTGCATCATTTATACCTGAAACTTTCCTAATCACATTTGTTAGCTCATTTACAGGAAAAAGGACTAAAAGTGTACGAAATAGATAATTAGTTCTCGAAACTAGGCTAAAATATGGGCAAAATATATTGATATAGGCGCGTAATTTCGCCTATCATCAAGGAACTCAGATAGTTCCATTGATTCATGGACCACCCTTCAGGTAGG
>NW_025884271.1:0-4039 GCF_002878395.1 Capsicum annuum
GGACTTTTTAAGAAGAGTTGCTTTGCATACTTTCTTGAGCTGTCTGAGGCCCGCCCTCTCTGTTTCCCAATGATCATGGTATATGGCCTTCTTAAGTGCAGGATCAAGTATGTGGAGATGATGAATATTCGAAGGAGGGCGGAAAAAAGATGGATTAAGTCTGGATCAACTATTGTGGCATGCCAGTTTGTTTTAGATTGAAAGAGTTTTCCATAGTGACGGGCTTGAGATGCGATCGTCCAGAAGAACCTTTCATCAAGGAAATACCCCACAAAGGGTCCAACAAATGCAAGGTAAAAAAAGATGAGTTGTTGGGCATTGTTGGACTTAGCTACAGAGTGGATGATTTGATGGCGGATCTCGAGAACAAAAACATACCAAAGCACTACAGGGAGAAATTATGCTTAGTTTGGTTTGTCCATTCTGTTTTATTGGTAAGAGACGTCAGGAAAGTCATAGAAGATGATTTGTTGGCATTTTCTGATGATTTTGGGAAATTCAATGATTATCCTTAGGGATATGACAGCTACTACTTGACTGTTGAATATTTACTGAAAAAGCTAAAGCCAAAGACGACCATATTATACGTCTTTCCTTGGGCTTTCATGGTAAAATTGATCACTATTTTTACTCATTCATTAATTTATATTGAATATAGTTATAATGAATTTTTTTTGCTTGCTTCCTATTTACATTTTTTAGGCTTGGGCATGTGAAGCCATTCCTCCCCTCCTAAAGCAGTTCAAGGATTACCCGGATAAGGTTTCTCATCCAAGAATCCTTAGGTGGTTGGCTGCAACAAAGAGCAATAAAGAATATATTAAGGGGGGTGATCTCTTTAACCCTTCGGATGATGTAGTACGTCTTCATGCAACTAAAATAATTTTCCTCAAAGAAAGATATTGAAACTGATATTCCATCTGTTGCGATAAATGGGTATCTGTTGCAACAGATTACCCGTCAACTGCAACTAGTGCATCAGATGGGTAATCTATTATAATAGGCGATCCATATTTCATAATAGATTAACCATCTTTTGCTCTGGTTCTCTAAACCCTACTCAACAGATTACCCATCTATGCAAATTATGCAATAAATGGGTAGTACATAGATGGGTAATCTGATGCAACATATTATCAATCTGTTTCGTCATACAGATCAGCTGTTGCGACAGCTAGCCCATCTATTGCATAAGTTGGTTGTGTTAATATCCATGTAACCCGAGCCTCATGTAACCCAACTGACTGCAAATTATTATTATATGATTTAAATGCCTCTTGTCTTTTTTATAGGTTGTACATCCTTGGATCGTGCCTACCATTGATGAGCTGGGGATGACTTTTTTTCTTACTCTAGGTCTTGTTGATACAAAAGAAAACCCAACGGTAGATTTAATAAAGAAGAAATTGGCTGGAGCAACATCCATAAGAAGAGCAGTTAGGCAAGGTCAGCCTAATGTTGAAGCTCTTCAAGACCAACCTCAAACTGAAACAGATTCGGGTGCTTCTTCTGGGGGTGTTGCTAGTGGAGTTGTTTGTGATGGTGGCAGCCATCTTGATGCTGCTACTACCAGTCTTGATTATGAGCATGTTGGTGCTCAGCAAACAATAAATACTTTTTAAAATAACCCTTGCACAGGTCCTTCCTCTCACCCCTACACCGGTCCCTCCCATTCTTATAGTGGTCCCTCTCACCCCTACTCACCCTCATGTTCTCATTGTAAATGCAAAGTATGAAAGAACAGAGAGGTAAACTCCTTAAAAATATAGAAGCTATTGCTGAAGCTATCGAGGAGTTAAAATCCAGGAGGGGTGTCATACCATCCAACTAGTTGGGGGATCCATGCACTCCTACAATGGCGATTTGGAGGAAGAGAAAAAAATTAGATAAATTCTCTCTATTCTAAAATCAGCAAAAATTTCAACTCCTCCCGCTCCAAGAGTTGTTGAAGTTCAAGGGCCGCCGAAGAAGGTGAACATATTCGTGACACTTGGCAAGGAGAAGAAGAAGGAACTGGAAGAATTCATGAAGTCGAAGGTTCAAAAAGAATACACCATACATTCATTTGCCGCTAAAGACTTCACAAATATAAAAAATATGCGTGTGTGGTACGAGGATAATGTAAGTTTACTTTTGCTAACCTAGCCTTCCAATCTACTCCATGAAGAAGAATCTACGCAGAAGATGTGTAATCTGTTGCAACAACTCAGTATTTTGTTGCAACATAATACACATCTATTGCATAAGTTGCGTTGGCTGGGTAATCTGTGAACTGATTCAGAGAACCCTCTGCATTGAATTCTTTCCACTGTGTTTTTATTCTTTACAATTACTAACCTATTTAAAAATTATCTTTTTATACCACAATATGTTGATGAAATTCTCTGCTTTATAAGGGGCAGGCAATTAGCGTACCCGGATGCTTATGATGCTGCCTATAGGATAATGGGCCTCAACTTCTACAGTAATTTCAAGGATAAGTATGCTAATCTCCATGATCTAGCTGATTCCAGTGGCCCGGGATTTGATGAGTTAGTAACTACGTTCCAATGGGATGAAGAAACGATTAAATATGTTAGAGGGAATCGGCCATATCCATACGACAAGAGCTGGACCAAGGCAAAGAGAATCCTTGCAGTCATGAACATGGATGTCACATATTTTCTCGCTATTGAGATACTACTATATGAGGGAAAGATTAAGGTTTATGACTGCAACTTACCTGTCTTCAGCGAGAAGATATTTTTAACCCATATGCAGCCACTCATGAAGTTGTTGCCCAAGTTATTGATGCAGAGTAAGCTGATAGATCATTTGTCGGCTGAAGTCTTAGCGAAGGAATCATGGGATTTTGAAGGTCGAAATAAGAACATATAAATCCCAAGAAATACAACCGGTGCAGTGTGCAGGCCGTACTCGCTTGCATACATCGAGTGTTTGCTAATCGGCATATAAATGACCGGTGTGTGCAATGCCGTTGTGGAAAAAATGCAATGGATTTGGGCATATGGGGTACTAACTAAATGGTTGCAGCTATTGTATAAAGAAGAATATGTACAAAGATAGAGACAAACACGATAACAAATTTTCATTTCAAGCCAATTCACTTTACATGTAGTGGCAATAATTTTTATGTCTGGCCAAGTTGAATTTTTATAATACAACAGATTTTATATCTGTCATAATAGATATAGTACCTATTGTGACAGATTGATTATCTGTTGGAATAGGTTGGTCATCTATTGCATTATGCAGATGTTCCCAGTCTGTCTGTTGCAACAGATATATTATCTGTTGCAACATATAATCTATCTATTGCAACTGATCGGTAATCTGTTGGAGCAAACAAAAAAGTAGGAAGACCTATTATATAATTTCTAGCAGATGACTTACGTGGTTCATCTCATATTGCAACATATGTCTAAATTTGTTTGATAAGATATGTTATCTGTTGCAGCAGATGTATTATATATTGGGATATTTGAATCTAGTACTCCATTTCAATTAACATGTTCAAAACTAAGGATTAAATTATATTCATAGAGAGCATAAAATTAATCAAAGCCTTCGAAAATTACATGAAATAACTCAACAAATAAATGAAATATAAAAAAAATATTATAGGTACAAATGATCTACTCTATAAATAAATCAACAAGTTAAACCAAGGAGGATAGGTTATTACATTGACGGACTCAAGTTATAAAGATCTAATCAATATGGACAAGCTGTTCTTCATTCGGTGCTACGAAATTTGGTTTTGGTCGTCGTGGATCTTTAATGTTGCTTGCGTACGGCTTCTGAGCTTTCGCTTCTTCGTACTTCTATAAAAGAGCAGCATATCCTTGCAAAGTAATACTGCATCAAGTTCATCATTTGGTACTTATAATCCATTGCTCAAATACTCAGTGTAGGTGGCAACAAAAAAACCGCAATCCCTGCGTAATAAAAAAAAATAGATAATCCATATCTTGCTGTTCATGCAAGTGTTGTGAAATTTATGAAATAAAACTAAATCATGACACTTAAACTTACAGGC
>NW_025884272.1:0-1522 GCF_002878395.1 Capsicum annuum
AGGAGAATATCAACAAGGCTATGAATCGTACCATTGAGTTTAATGGAGTGGCTGGTTTTGAAGTGAAAGAAGGGCTTTGCCAACACATAGTGGATATTGTCAAGAGGACATGTAGTTGTAGGTTGTGGCAGTTAAAGGGCATACCATGTGCACATGGTGTGGCTGCACTATTGTTCAAGAAACACCCTTTGTATGACTATATTGACAGCTGCTACAGTAAGGAAACATACTTGAGGACTTATGCCAATGTGCTTGCACCATTAACAAACATGGAAATGTGACCTGTTTCATCAAATATTACTGTTGCACCACCTGAAATAAGTACCTTTCATGGCAGGCCATCTAACTCTAGGAAGAAGGAAGATGAGAAACAAAGAAATCTGAAAAATTGTCTAGAACTGGACTTGTAATGACATGTAGTTTGTGTCATGTTAAAGGCCACAACAAAAGAAGGTGCCCTATAAGAGCACAATCAGCAGAATCAAGTGTTGCACCATCAGTAACACCTATTGGTTCAGGCAGGGGAAGAGGCAGACCAAAGGTAAGTTTAACAATTAATTTATTATATTACTTATCTTACTTCTCAAATTTCTTAACATTATTTTAATATGGAGATCTCTTTGAATATGTAGAAAACTACACAAGAAACACCAAATGCACCTCCTCAAGTCAGTACTGGTTCAAGCAGGGAAAGAGGCAAGCCAAAGGTAAGTTTAACAATTAATTTAGTGTATTACTTACTTGCTTCTCAAATTTCTTAATATTATTTTAATATGTAGACAACTACACCAGAAACATCAAATGCACCTCCTCAAGTCAGTGTTGGTTCAGGTAGAGAAAGAGGCAGGCCAAAGGTAATATTACACTTGTACTAATATAAAAGATCAATAACTTTTATATAACTCTCTTCTTTTTATATGTATAGAAAATTCCATCAGAAATCGTTCGAGCATGTCAACAACAATAAAAAGGAAGAAGGAGACCAAAAAATGCAACACTAACATCTTCTGCACCTACTGTTTTTCCAGCATCCTATTCTGCACCTTCTGATTATTGTGCACCATCTTCAATGGCTGGTACTACTAAAAGAGGAAGGGGTGATGATAGGGAAAAAACAGCTCCATTGAAAAGGTCAAAAGTAATGAAAATGGGTGTGTTCCAAGCTGAAAATGGATTCAAAGTCCTAAATATAAGTATCTAGCTGTGTTGTGTCTTATGTACTTATGAGTCTTTAATGTATGAGTCTTTGACTAAATTTTTTTCTTCACTGTAGCCTGGCATGCCTAGCAGTAAGATCTGCTCTACTGGTCAAGTAAGGGTAACAAGATTAGCTGATATAACTGGTAATATTAGTTATACACCAACTTCTACCAGTAAGCTGAAATGGAATGGCAAAGCAGCAATATCAACAAAAAAACTACAAGAGATTAAAGAGAAGAAAGGAAAGAAGAATGTGGGAAGCAGTTCAAATAATCCAAGTCAAAAGAACACTTCTTCAAAGTCCAAGATGCCCTGAAAATTG
>NW_025884273.1:0-2332 GCF_002878395.1 Capsicum annuum
TTTTTTATTTTTTATTTCATAAATTAAGGAAGAGTTACATACTAAAAGAGGAACGAAATAATTTTTACCTTGTATTCAACATTTAAATTTATTTGGCCAAGAATTATGTTTAATTAGTAAGTACTATTCATTACTGTAAACACCTAATTTTTACCATATCTAAGTGGTTTTGCAAAAAAAAAAAAATAAATAAATAAATAAATAAATAAAATAAAATAAAATAAAATAAAATAATAATAATAATAATAAAAAAAAAAAAAAAAAAATATAAAACCTAAACTACCCAAACCACCCACAATTCCCCACTCCTAATCAACCTCCCCACTATCCCCCACACACACGACACTACCACTACTACGGATATGCACCACTACTACTACATAGGCATGCACATGCACACTACTACTACATAGTATATTATATATATGCACACACACTACTACTAGAAGAGGAAGGCTATATACACTACACACGGAAACCAGAAAGAAAAGGAGAGCCACTACACCACTATACAATACAAACACACACACTACTACCCATATTACATATATCCCACCCACACACGAAAAGAAGAAAAAAAAAATACTACAGAATATACATATGCACGCCACACTACTACTACTAATATATCTGACTACAACATACACTACACTACACAAAACTACATATAAAACACACACACACACGGAAACCAAAGAAAGAAAAACCCACTACAAACATACTACCACTACATATCTTACATATATTACACACACACGGCAAAAAGAAGGAGAAAAACCAAGAAAAAAAAAAACATAAGAAGGAGAGTTTGAGTTTGAAGCTCCGGTTGAGTTTTCGGTGACGTTCCTCGGATTTTAATTAATTCATTATTCAGGTTTTTTTTTCTCTCATCCTACACTATTTATTTTATAAGTTTCGTTGAGAGTAAAAGTATGAATAAAATTATTTTCAATGATTTCTTATGTTATCTAGTGTGTATATTTCGTTACTTTTATGTAGTTTGTGCTCTACATTTTTAAAAAATACAATTCGTTTGTTGGTTTGAACTAATATTCATTAAAACGATTTCGATATTTGCGTAAGATAATGTTTAGAGCGTTAATGTTAAAAGACAGCGGTACACCTAATTAGTGCGCGATTAGTGTAATTGTGTTTAAACTAGAACAAGAACATAGGATTCATGCATGCATGCATGCACAAAAAAAAAAAAAAAAAAAAAAAGAGAAGGATATAAAGTAATATAGCACGGATGAAATTTTAAGTGAGTTTATAAAAATTTTATTAGATTCGATTGGTTGAGATTTGTGGTCCTCGAATCTATGTATGCTATTTTGGTGGATGTATTTATTTAAAGTTTGTGTTACCATGATAATATTTGTAGTACAAATTGGATGATGAACACATGAAATTTATGACGAATGAAGCTATATTCTATTCTTAAGTCTGTCATTACTTTGTTATCTATTTGGATCATTAGGAATATGGTTCGACCGACAATAATAATAATAGACAAATATAATTGGGTTAAAAAATATAGAATTATGTGTGCAATCACTTCTTTAGAAAATAAGAGAATAACTAAAAAAAAAAAAATGAGTTTAGGTTCGATCAAAAGAAAATTTAGAGTTTGGTACACAGGTGAAAGTTAACGATGAAGTTGGAAAACCCTGCTACCAACCATCGTTATAATAAAATTAACACATCATTTTGAAGCCGATCTAATCGAGATAGATAATTTTTTGGCATGCTAAAATCTTGCTTAAACATGAGAAAAATGGAAACGACTTATAAATTCCGTAAAGGCGCGAGAAACGTGCCAAAATTTGTGGTGAGGCCGAAAAGTACTACTATCGGTAAGCCATACGTCAGTAAATAATTTCAAAATAAATTAAAAGCGGGAGGCAAACAACTTTTAGGTTGACAAATATTATAAATCCTAAAAAAAAAAGGGGGGGTTTTAATTTAAGCCGGACGTAAGTCATTAAAGCGACCGTGCTAGAACCACGGGACTCGAGGGGTGCCTAACACCTTCCCCTCGATCAACAGAATTCCTTATCCGGATTTCTAGTTCGCAGATCGGAAAAAATAAAATTAAAGAGTCATTTCCTTTTGAATAGGGATTCAATAAGGTGACTTGGAACACCCGAACTCAATTCCAAGTGGCGACTCTGTAAATAAAATAATCCCTTTTCAAAACGTCACTTTAATTGGAAAGACCCATTTTCTCCAAAACCCACTCCCTAGCGGGGGTCGGATGCGGTGAAAAAAAAAAAGGGGGTGTGACAATTACCATTTTTCTTATTTTATTTCTTTTCAATTTACTTTTTTATTT
>NW_025884274.1:0-5703 GCF_002878395.1 Capsicum annuum
GTTTCCATCTCAAATTCATAATTAAACAAGTAAAATCATGTATCTTCGTAAAATAATACAAATTTTTGGGCACAAGAACGAAAGGATGTTCTTGCTGAAAAACCCACATACCTGTATGGTAACGAATTCGTTGAAAGATTGGACCCTCAATGTTGATTGTGCAACCCTAGTTATTTCTCTCCTTTAGTGCCCTTGGATGATGAACTTAGATTGATAATAGGGTTATGATGTGTTTAGATTCTATTAAATTCGTAAGGTTAAGTTTAGGGGTGTGTAAGGAGTGCTAAAAGACTTAATTGCCCTCAAAATAACTCAAAACGGAGTGTTTTTACTTCCTGAAACACCAAGTTGCACCGCATTGCTTATCGCACACATTTAAGTATGCACCGCATTGCTTATCGCACATATTTAAGTATGCGCTACATTGCTTATCGCACACATTTATGTATGTGACGCATTGCTTATTGCACACCTATTCCAGTAGCGATGTGCGATTGGTTAGGCGATGCACTCTACTTCGCAAAGCCATAACTCCTTGCTTGGGTGTCGGATTTTGATAAAATTGGTATCGTTGAAAAGCTAATTCGATTCTCTATAATTTGGTAGGTATTTGGATGAAAAATTCCATGTATATTAAGAGATATTCACGTTTGAAGTTGACCCTTGTAGAATCAAATGTCAAACTTTGGATGAATTAATTGGTCTTAGCTCAACCTTGTTCTAGGTCATTGCTATAAACATTTTCCATCTCTAAACTACTCCATAGACTAGGATGATGATCATGCAACTTGTATTCACGTGAGAATATCTTGGATTAGAGCTTAGACACGTAGGAACGACGATTAGAATTCTAGCACGAAAATACAAGGTACTACATTATCTCCCCCTTGAGAACATTTGTCCTCGAATGTGGATAATTAACCTGAAATACAGAGGAATATTAGTCTTCAAGATATCATGTGTAACTGATAGAACTGAATCACTGGATCTCAAGAATAATGAGCTACTGAACTGGTCTGCAAGTGCATGAATCCTCAAGAAAAATAATTATATGGTTAAGATAGAAACGAGAGTGTCAACTTATGAGTAACCATTACTTTGCACTGGATCTGATCTCATGAGAAAGGATGAGAGGTTTATGACATGAAAACTTGGGGTATTACTACATCCCCCTCTTGGGATCGTTCGTCCCCGAATGATAATAATTTGATGAAAATACTAGGAAGAGACTGTGCTACTACACAGGATACTTACGAACTGAATTATGACTTAATATCTGAAATTGAAACTGATGCATGAACTGAGCTGAATTCATAATTTAATTGAACACAAACACATTGCCTCTTGGAATGTACATACGTATAAGACTGGGGATAGTAAGACTGGCTGGAAAATTAAGAATCTATAGGAGCTTATCTCCTTGCTTGCTAAACTAGATTACAGGCTATATGGACTGAATCATACTGACTACCCATACTTAAATGGAGTATTTCTTCAGCACTTTTCTACGAAATTCTATTGACATTAGGGAGCAAAGAATTTTGGGCATGCTCTGAACAAGACATTTGACTAAGGGATTACAACATTGATATAACTCTATAGCATGGAATATAATTATATAACTCATAAACTAGGATAGGATTGCTAGGCCATAGGCAACGCAACTTCTTACTTTCAAGCTTAGCATCACTTCTCAAATGCTCTCTCAACTATACTATTCCCCTTAAATTCCATACTTATTTGATTCAACTTATAATTCTCATATTGGCACTGCGAAATCTTTCTACTATGGTCTAAACTAAACTAAGTTCTCTCACCATGATCAAGACTAACACTAAATCACAATATACAACATGCCAAACCACAATACTAGTCTAAACCACAAGGTTCAATATTCTATATCTTTTTAGAGCTCACACCCTAAGCATAACATGCCTTACCACTTCAATGACTAATTTAAAACTCTTGATATGGATTCACTAGTGCATATTGCATTCATCATCTTACACCCAACATGACATTCAAGCCTATCATTAAAAATCACATATAACTTTAAGGCAAATACCCCTAAAGGCATACTTCGCATATTCTCTAAACCTTTATCAACAAGAATTTTCTTGCACTATTCTTAAAAACATACACACAATTTCTAACAAACCATGACATGTATCAAAGATTTGGCCTCAATCTTACTTCACACTTTAGCCCTAGATAGAAAAGTATAAATAATCTTTCTTAATGAGGGTCATCAACTCTCTCACATCTAAACCATTGCTTATCCACTATCATCACCACTATCTTAACATAGGAAGAGGTCACCGAAGGGCTAACACATATAAACCAGAAGCACAAAAACTATAATACATAACATTAACACTTATCTTTGTCCTGAGGAATAAAATATCAAAGGCATGGATTCATTAATGAAATCGAAGCTGAGGACATGCATGATATAATGCAAACTTCACTAGTATCATGAGTTTAAAAATTGGTCATACTCTGAAACATGAGTTTATACTTATCATGAGCTATTCAACATAAGACTGGAGTTTATAGATTCATAAGAGATAACTCGAATCACAGAGTGAAGCTGTTACATGCTTGTTAGAAGCTGAGAATGGGTTTGAGCACACATAATAGGTATAAGCATAGGCCTGTGGCATAGATTTGTCAAGAAAGTGATGGATTTGGTGTCGTAATGACTGAAATCCAAGGAATACTCTAGAGTAAGAAGGGATCACTATCCCATCATAACTCATTATTGACATGTATCACAATCTAATTCTCAAAACTCGATTTGGTTCTTCACTAACCATCTCCCCCTTAGGTCAAAGCTGGTATTCTAAGTATGATGGTCTACTCCATATCCTCAAGATTAATCAATAATTTCATCATTCTATTATCTACACATAAATGCTAAACTCAAAAGAATAAACTAATTTCGAACTTACCGACTTCATTCTTGAATAACCCATCCATATGCCATCCTTAATTCCTAGCTTCAATAATCATCATCAAAGACTTACACTCTCATTTGCAACCATACCTACAACTCTAATCACATAATCATAACCTACCAAGATCATACCTCTATTCTTAGATTTTTTTTCCAAACCATAAGAATAATAATCATTCTAAAAAGGCTCAACATCTTCAATCATAACTCCTTAACTTAGCTATCAAGAACATCATAAATTATCTAACTAGCCTTTCTCCACCTAGCAACTCAACGTTACTATTAACCACACAATATCCAATAATCCTCAAAAAATAATGCAGCCCTATAGCACCTTGGGCACACCTCTACATCATACTTAATTACGAACATATGATCTTACACTCTTGCATACACTGTTTAGGCTTACTAGATTACCTCCATATAACTAGCATCAATAACCAAACCATCAAATGTTCAAACTTAATATCTAGGGATAAACATGATTTACAACCTAATCTCATACACAATTCTCACTTAAAACTATAGAACACAGCATTAGGAAACACTAGTACACTAGAACCCCATAAAATGACAATTGATTATAATCATATGGCCTATCTTATTCATAATCTGTTAACACATCCTCCTTTTTCACATCATTACTATTTACCCATCTTCACACCTAAATTACTTTCATAGCTCTATAAATTTCAACTAAACTTCCTCTTGACTTCCTTTTGCAATCTCAGGAAAGCCTAAATAAACAATACTCAACCACCAAATACTTCCATTAAAACCTATACTTTCGTGGCACAACAATTACCATCAATAACCCTTTTCATACTTCAAGCAAACAACAACCCACCTTAACTAATAATGTCCTTCTCTAACTTCACTAAACTAACAAATAAGGGTATATCACTTCATTACTAATTCAATCATAAGCGAAAATTCAGCTATACATATTCAATAAATCACCCTTACCTCCATTCTTGCCACTACACTTCTAAACCCACAAGTTTAATTAATACTAGACTTTCAACTAAACGTTACTACTTCTGTAACTACACAGAAACTCATACTTTCAACTAACACTAGAACAACAACATAAACAACAAGTTGCTAGTGAATCAAAATAGGCCTCACACGGCTTCAGTAGACTTTGGTTTTGTGTTTTGATTAAGAAAATTATATGAATAACAAAGAAACTATGCTAGTGAATCATAATAGGCCTCGCACGGCTTCACTAGACTTTGATTTTTCACAAACATAATGATAACAAGATTATATAATACAAGAGATAGAAACTTGACACACAACATTCAACGATCTAAGAATACACCTTACTCTATATTAAGTAAATAACTAATAAAAAAGAGGGAATAACTTATATTTGAAGGACTTATAACACACTAGAAGGCTCCTCTCAAGCCTCTTTATGAAACTTCTGAAACTTTTGCCAGCAAATATAAGAGCATTATCTGGGGAGGAAATTGGAACTTGCCGAACATATTACCTCAAGAACAGTACATAGATGAGAAGTATAGATTATCGTTATGGATTCTGAGGAGAAATTTGAAAGCATATCTGACTCGGGCTTAGTGCATGATTTCTACAGGCCTGATAAAGCACTTCAGTTTTCGAAACTCAAAAGTACTGATAGGATACTTTTGTAGCTCTCTTATAATTCCATAACTATCTATGGAGAATAAAGCTCAATTGTTTTTGATACCTTGGAAATGAGGCAGAGTTGGCCAGAATAGAGCAAGATAAGAATTTATATAAGTTTCTTGGATAACCTTTTCATGGCACGGTCCTAGACTTGAAAGAAGGGAAACATTTCCTAAATGCCCTGTAGCCTCTCAAAGAAAAGTACAGACGTCTCTGTACCGTTCCGCAAGACTCTACTAGACACGGCTTCATAGACACCCTAGGACACCTGAACTCTATGCTCTGATACCAAGTTTGTAACACCCCAAAATCGGGTCCCCAGACGTCACACAGTGCTTAGGATCACAAGTGACCCCAAGCTAACCCTTCTACTGGCATAACTCATAAGCAACTGAACAAAAAGTATAAATCTATACAAATCTGCGGAAAATAACTCTTTTCTGAATGTGGTAGATACAAAACTAAATTTACAAGATTATAACACTTCTTTTACAACCAAAATTGAAATGGAATACATCAACTTCTACTGACTGTCTATGAAGCCTCTACTAGTACTGACTATAGGTAGCTGGTCCATGACTCCCGACTATCCAAACTCAATATGGCTGGATAAAAAAAATACAATACTTCTCGAACTGTATAACTAACTCAAGCCCTTGAATCTAAAGGACTCATCACCTACTGACTGAATACCGCGAACTGACTGGATCTGAAGAAGTAAACTATAGCTTGTACCTACATTTCGAGAAAATATAGCCCACATATGAATATATGGGTCAGTACCATGGAAACGTACCGAGCATATGGGGGTGCAATGCATATATTAAATAATATCTTAATATCATCACAGTTTATAAAATTATGCATGCTGATATAAATGACTCACTTAACTCAAATTAAAATCATCATAATCATAAGAGAGTAAAATATATCTAATGAAACATGTGAGTCATATAACAAATCTCAATTCACTTCCATTTCGATTCTAAATCATCAAAGCAATCAAATCTCATAACAATTCTCTTTGGAATATATGTTCATTAAATTTTTCGAAAACAATGACTTTCTCAAACTCAGTCTTTCAAACAAATATG
>NW_025884275.1:0-9076 GCF_002878395.1 Capsicum annuum
TTAGGGGCATTACTTATGCTGTCGTAATATGTTAGGGGCTTGTACATACTGCCATAGTAGGTTTTTGGGTCATTATATATGCTGCCGTGGACTTGTCGGTGTGTTAGGTCGATCACCTTTACTTTCATTTATGTAATGCCCCGAAGTTTTTCTTAGCTAAATTATGTCCCTAAAATATCAAGCATTGGCTTCTAGAATGGTTTATACTTTTTTTTCCCAAAGGAATCCCTTAGATTTCAACTTTATATTTCGTATATAATTGAATAAGTTTTCCGTCGACATAAGATGTGTCCAAAATGGACACTCGGTAAAGGAGTTATGGTTAATTTAAGTCCTAGTCATAAACACCGTTATTCTTGTCCTTAGCGCATCACGGAGAGGGTGTAAATGACGATGATCAATTTCCAGTGGGACTCCGCGATAGTGGCGCATCTCAGAGTGGGCCAAATTTCCATTCGTTAATTTTTAGTGAGCCACGCAATAATGGCACGTCGCGGTGACCCATGAAATTGGGCTCCCAGTTATATTTTTATACCGGTCTCATTAAGGGTATATTGGGTATTTTCCCACACCCTTATCAGTCCAAACACTAGATTTCAACCCCAATTGAGCATATTACTCATACATTCACAAAAAATATTCAAGAACACTCTCTAGGATTCCATATTGATAATCCAAATAAATCAAGATTCAACCGTCAATTTTCAAAACAAATTGAAGATTTGGAATCCCCAAGCCGTGGGAATCAAGAAGCATCCTTTAAATTTCTAGATAGAGGTACGTGGGGTTTATCCTAAAAAATGCATGGGCTTAAAACCATTAGAACATGATTTTAGATTTTTATGCATGAATTTCAAAGGGGTTTTTGAATCTATGTTCTAAATTATGTACTCCGAATGTTTTAATGTTACTATTATTTTGACCTTGTGGTCCTATCACCTAAATTAATTTTCATGTATATGTATATGTATAGAATTTGAGATTTAAGATCGATGAGAGAATAAATTATAAACTCCCTCTCGTGGTTTGGGATGTCCATCATGGCCAGGCCCTAGTTTGGGCCATGACAAACTTGGTGTCAGAGCACGATTTATGGTCCCAGGATGTCTACAAAATCGCGTCGGGTAGAGTCTTATTTATGGGTGTGTGGCACGCCGCACTTATAAGTAGGAGGCTACTAGGCATTTAAGAATATTTCTCTTCTTTGTGATTTAGTTCGTGCTTCAGTGTCTAATCTGTCCCCTAATCAATGACCTCTTGCTTTTCAGAAAACCAGTGATACCTTCCCGTCGCACCAACGTTAATGCTCAGGATGATAAAGTCTGTCCCACCCATGGGATGTTGACCCGTAATAGAACTCATACCCCAGAACCTGTTCCTACTTCGAGAGTACCTCCTGTATTGACCAGTCCTCCCAGCGCTCCCTAGATGGGGGCCAATTGCACTCAGCCTCGTGAATGAGAGGTTTCTAATGCTGAATTCAGATAATCTATTCATATGCTTGTACAACTGGTATCCGCACAAACTCAGAGGTCAGAAGATACTCGGTCTGCGCCTGTTACTTCTAAAGTTACTAGAGTGGGCTAGTTCATGAGAATGAACCCCCTCAAGTTTTTTGGTGCTAATGTAGAAGAGGACCAGCAGGAGTTCATAGATAAAATAAAGAAGATTTTCAAAGTAAAACATGTTGATCAGGTGGAGGGTGTTGAGCTAGCAGTATACCAGATAAATGATGTAGTGAACCAATGGTACAATGAATAGGAAGATACAAAGGGTGACAGTGCTGAGCCCACATTTGGGACGAGTTTGTAGAAACTTTTCTTGATCGATTCTTTCCTCTAGAGCTGAGAAAAGCTAAAGCAGAGAAGTTCATGAAACTTAACTAGGGTAAGATGAGTGTTCAGAAGTGTACTTTAAAGTTTAAAAAGCTGGCCCGTTATGCTCCTGAGATGACGAGCAGTATGAGGGCCCGAATAAGAAAGTTTGCTTCCGGCCTCTCGGATGATCAGGTACTTGAGTGTTAGGAAGCTATGCTGAATAGAGATATGGACTTTGCTAGAATGTCAGTCCACATGCAGCAAGTTGTGTAGAATAAGAAGAAGATAGCTGAATCTAGGAAAAAGAACAGGCAGATAGAGAGAGTGTAATACCCCGAGAAATTTTTCATTGAAATTTTGTGCGTAAACGTGTTGGGTTCTATCTTCTAGAATGAATTATAAATTTTTCATGCAAAATGTCTTAGATTATGACCCACCATTTCATAGAGTATTGAATAAGCTTTCCAACGATATGTGGATCATCCAAAACGGACACCCGAGCGACGAGTTATGAACATTTCGATCGAACCATGAATAATAGTGAACAGTAAAACGTGCAGGAAAAAGTACTGAGGCCTGACGTATTTTTGCTCCAACTTTAAATGATCATAAATCCTTGTACATAATGATCTGGGTGATCTACTATATATCAACAAAAATCTCTGCAAGTTCTCTTTCCAATGAAATTGGTTTCATCCAATTTGTCTATCAGAGCAAAAAGTTATGGTTGATCTACTTCAGCCTATCAAAAGTGAATTTTTGGGTCAACTTCAAACGATCATAACTCCTCGTACATAATGATATGGGTGAGATACTATATATCAACGGAAAGATATGAGAGTCCTCTTTCTAATGAAATTAGTGTCATCTAATTTGAATATCAAAGTAAAACGTTATGGTTGATCTACTTCAGACTATCAAAACAGTCCACCAAAGGACAGATTCGAGAATTTTTTTAATTTTTAGGGGCGTTTTGGTCATTCCCCCTCACCCAAAATCCATCCAAACTCTATATTAAAGCCTATTAGAAGCATTATATGTTATATTTCATCAAACTCCCTAAAAAAGAAAATCCTAAGCTCCTACATCCAACTTCAAGAACCTCTAAAGTTCACCATTAATTCTGCAAATTTATTCAAGATTCCAAGTTCCTAGTTCAAGAACTCCAAGAACCATCATTCAAAGGCACGATTAACATCTCAAAAATAAGTAACGACCTAAAGTTCATCATTCAAGGTATGTGGGGTTTTTCAACAAAAACTCTTTTTCGTTCTTATGCCCAAAAGTAATTTTCTTTACAAAGGCATGATTTTTATTTGATTTTTATGAATTTGAAGCATGAACCCATATCTTATGATGATTATTATGAAATCTTGATGTTTATGATTTTGAAAGATGAATTTACCTATGTGGTGATATAAAACATGAATCTTGAACGATATTTATCATGATTTTGATATTTGGGTAGTGAATCTCCATTGAAAATTGTGTTTTTTTTAGAAAGTGTGTGTTATAAGCACGTTGATGTTGAGTATTTGAGACATTTTAAATGATTTGACCTTTTGGTCTTAATGGAGTTATTTAGAACTCGAGTGTGAAAGAAATTCACAACGTGGTTGATTTTGATAGATGGGAAGCATGATGGCTTCCGATGTATATTTATATATTACTGAAATTATTTTGTTGTGGATTGTCTTTGAAATGATCTGAGCTAAGTTCGAGAAAAATCTTTAGTACCGAGTGGGAGGTATAAAATGACCTTACTTCCCTAGAATTATATGCCCCTGTAGGAGTGAGCCTGAGGCTAATTTATATAGTGATCACTAGTTTGTATGGATTTGATATCGATAGTCTTACTCTGATGGCAAGGATAAGACGAATCTCCCTAACGTGGGTTGTACGTTGGACTCCATGTAGCTCACATGGTTTATGTAGATTATAGGATCTCCCAGTGTGTATGTGTTTTCTTGTGTCTATGGTGAATGGTGAAGTGATTTGAAAGTGGAATTGTGAAAGTTATTCTTTCGAAAGATTTAACTGATATTTACATTATGAGAATTGATATTCTTGATGAACTGAAAGTGATTGACAAATTATATGATGGCTCACATGTGTTATTGTACTTATTTCATCCTCTCATGATTATGATGATTTTCTTCGGGCTATGTGAGTCTTTCATACGTCCTGCATATTTCTTATAAATATTTATGATGATGATGTTTATACAACTGCATACACCCTCATATACTCGATTCCTTTCCATGGTACTGACCCACATCTTCGAATGTGGGCTGTATTTTCTCAGAATGTAGGTTCAGGTGCTCAGTTCCAGGTTCGACAGTGATTCTTCAGGTATGTTGTTCTACCTCCTCTATTGTGGTGAGTCCTCATATTCCGAGGACGTAATGTCTGATGTTGGTTTCACGGAATTGTTTACATTTGATAACTGAGTATGAGTCAGTTGGGGCATGTCTCAATGGCTCGTTAGTTTTATTGATTTTCTTAGAGGCTTGTCAGACTAGTATAGATGTTGGGAGTTGACTATTAAGTCGTATTTTGTTATCTTTCTGAAATTCTTTTATTCTTGGATGATGATTACTCTGTAGATATTTAAGGATTATTTGTGGAAACCCCGTTGATTTGTGTTGAACTGACTGAAAATGGCTCAAAGGGTTAGCTTGGGGTTACTCGTAGCCTCAAGTATTGTGTGACGCTTCGGGACCTATTTTCTGGGACGTTACAAACCTGGTATTAGAGCTTAAGGTTTTAAGGTGTCCTAGGGAGTCTGACAAACCGTGTTAAGTAGAGTCTTGATCATCGGTGTGTAGCACGCCACATCTATGAGAAAGAGGCTATAAGACATTTTAGGAAAAAGTGTGATTCTTTCTTTCAAAAGTCTATCGTGCTTAAGGTGTCTCTCTCTGCTATTGATTCGTGCTCTCCTCTTCTTCCGAGGGTATTAGAGTTGATCCCCAAAAGACCAAAGCTGTTAGAAATTTGCCTAGACCTATTTATCCGACTGATATCCAAAGTTTCTTGGGTTTAGCTAGCTATTACCGCCGTTTTGTTGAGGGTTTCTCCTCTATAGCTTCTTCTATAACTCGGTTGACCCAAAAGAAAGTGAAGTTCTTATGGTCCGAATCTTTTGAGAAGAGTTTTCAGGAGTTGAAGACTCGACTTACTTCAGGCCCTGTTTTGACTTTGCCTGATGGTGTTGATGGTTTTGTGGTGTACTGTGATACTTAGAGAGTTGGGTTGGGTTGCGTATTGATACAGATGGGTAAGAGGATAGCTTATGCTTCTAGACAGTTGAAACCTCATGAGAAAAATTACCCCACCCATGACCTTGAGTTGGCTGTTGTTGTGTTTGCTTTGAAAATTTGGAGACACTATTTGTATGGTGTCCATGTTGATGTTTTCACTGATCATAAGAGTCTGCAGTATGTGTTTACCCAGAGAGAATTGAATCTTAGGCAGAGACGATGGTTAGAATTATTAAAGGACTATGATATGAGTGTGCTGTACCATCCGGGTAAGGCCAATGTTATGGTGGATGCCCTAAGTAGAGTGTCCATGGGTAGTGTTTTGCATGTGGTAGAAGGTAAGAAAGAGTTGGCTCGTGATGTACATCATTTGGCTAGATTAGGGGTTAGGTTGTTTGACTCTGTTGAAGGTAGTATAGGGGTTCAGAGTAGTTCTGAATCCTCCTTGGTTTCGAAAGTGAAGGAAAAACAATACTTAGATGCTAGTTTAGTCAGACTGAAGGAGTCAGTCAAGGACCAAAAAGTAGAGGTTTTCTCCCAAGGGGGAGATGGTGTGTTGAGATTGCAGGGTAAATTGTGTGTCCTGAATGTTGATGATCTGAGACAGAGGATTATGGATGAAGCGCACGGGGCACGATATTCTATTCATCCTGGTTCCACCAAGATGTACCGAGACTTGCAGGAAATCTATTGGTGGAGTGGCATGAAGAAAGATATAGCAGCGTTTGTAGCTAAGTGTGCAATATGCCAATAGGTTAAGGTTGAACACCAAAGACCTGGTGGTATGATGCAAGAGTTTAGTATTCCCACCTGGAAGTGGGAAAAGATAAATATGGACTTCGTGATTGGTTTACCTCCTTCCCGACGCCATCATGATTCTATTTGGGTTGTGGTTGATAGGTTGACTAAGTCTACTCATTTCTTGCCTGTTCATACTTCATATACTGCTGAGGATTATGCTAGATTGTATATTCGAGAGCTAGTCAGACTGCATAGAGTTCCCTTGTCTATTATTTTGGATAGGGGTACTCAATTCACTGCGCAATTTTGGAAAGCTTTTCAGAAGGGTCTTGGTATCCAAGTGCTTTTGAGTTCTGCTTTTCATCCGTAGAACGATGGTCAGGCTGAGCGGACCATCCAGACCTTAGAGGATATGTTGAGAGCTTGTGCAATTGACTTTAAGGGAAGTTGGGATGATCACTTACCGTTGATAGAGTTTGCTTACAATAACAGTTTCCACTCTAGTATTGGCATGGCTCTGTTTGAAGCCTTATTTGGGAGGAAGTGTGGATCACCCATAGGTTGGTTCGAGGTGGGTGAAGCGGCTGTGAGTGGTCCTGATTCGATATTTGAGGCTATGGAAAAAGTTACGTTGATTAGGGAAAGGTTGAAAACTGCGCAGAGTCATCAGAAGTCATATGCGGATGTTAGAATTAGAGACCTTGAGTTTGAAGTTGGTGACCTAGTGTATCTAAAAATTTCACCCATGAGGTGGGTAAAGAGATTCGGAAAGAAGGGGAAGCTTAGTCCCCGTTATGTTGGTCCTTACAAAATTCTTAGCCGTGTTAGTAAGGTAGCTTATGAAGTCGAGTTGCCTTCCGAGTTGTCCTCTGTTCATCCAATATTCCATGTCTCCATGCTTAGAAAGCATATTAGCGATACTGTGGTAGTGGATTCCTCTGTGAGTGTTGACATTCAAGAAAATCTTTCTTTTGATGAGATTCCCGTTGAGATTCTTGATTTCAATGTCCGAAGACTAAGGAACAAAGAAGTTCCCTTGGTCAAGGTGTTGTGGCGAAACCAATCTGTTGAGGGTGTACTTTGGAAGCTGAGGTGGATATGCGATCAAAGTACCCGCACCTATTTTCCGCAAACTCCGATCAAGCCAAAGGTACCGTTCTTTCCTAAATCATGCAGTTTTGATAAAAGTTGCAGCAGTTCAACTGTCATTTATTATGTGTTCAGCTGTAGTTTCTTGAATTTATGCAGTCTATGTTGCATTCGGACTGAGAAACAATGTGGTGATGAGTCTAAGGAATGGTTTCAGCTGTATGCTCCATTCCCTATCTAATATTGACATGTCTAGCATCATTCGAGGATGAATGTTTCCAAGGGGGGATGATGTAATACCCCGGAAAATTTTTCATTGAAATTTTATGCGTAAACGTGTTGGGTTCTATCTTCTAGAATGAATTATAAATTTTTCGTATGAAATGACTTAGATTATGACCCACCATTGCGTAGAGTATCGAATAAGATTTCAAATGATATGTGGATCATCCAAAATGGTCACCCGAGCGACGAGTTATGAACATTCCGATCGAACCGTGAATAGTAGTGAACAGTAAAACGTGCAGGAAAAAGTACTGAGGCCTGACGTATTTTTTCTCCAATTTTAAATGATCATAACTCCTTGTACATAATGATCTGGGTGATCTACTATATATCAACAGAAAGCTCTGTGAGTCCTCTTTCCAATGAAATTGGTTTCATCAGATTTTTCTATTGGAGCAAAAAGTTATGGTCGATCTACTTCAGCCTACCAAAAGTGAATTTTTGGGTCAACTTCCGACGATCATAATTCCTCGTACACAATGATCTGGGTGAGATACTATATATCAACGGAAATATATGAGAGTCCTCTTTCTAATGAAATTGGTTTCATCCAATTTGAATATCAAAGTAAAACGTTATGGTTGATCTACTTCAGACTATCAAAACAGTCCACCAAAGGACAGATTCAAAATTTTTTTCGATTTTTAGGGGCGTTTTGGTCATTCCCCCTCACCCAAAAATCCATCCAAACCCTATATTAAAGCTTATTAGAAGCATTATATGTTATATTTCATCAAACTCCCTCAAAAAGAAAACTCTAGGCTCCTACATCCAACTTCAAGAACCTCCAAAGCTCACCATTAATTCTGCCAATTTATTCAAGATTTCAATTTCCTAGTTCAAGAACTCCAAGAACCATTATTCAAAGGCACGATTAACATCTAAAAAACAAGTATCGATCTAAAGTTCATCATTCAAGGTATGTGGGATTTTTCAATAAAAACTCTCTTTCATTCTTGTGCCCAAAAGTAATTTTCTTTACAAAGGCATGATTTTTATTTAATTTTTATGAATTTGAAGCATGAACACATATGTTATGATGATTATTATAAAATCTTGATATTTATGATTTTGAAAGATGAATTTACATGTGTGGTGATATAAAGCACGAATCTTGAATGATATTTATCATGATTTTGATATTTGGGTCGTGAATCTCCATTGGAAATTGTGTTTTTTTTGAGAAAGTGTGTTATAAGCACGTTGATGTTGAATATTTGAGATATTTTGAATGATTTGACCTTTTGGTCTTAATGGAGTTATTTAGAACTCGAGTGTGAAAGAAATCCACAACGTGGTTGATTTTGATAGATGGGAAGCATGATGGCTTCCGATGTATATTTATATATTATTGAAATTGTTTTGTTGTGGATTGTCTTTGAAATGATCTGAGCTAAGTCTGGGAGAAATCTTTAGCATCTAGTGAGAGGTATAAAGCGACCTTACTTCCCTAGAACTACGTGTCACCGTAGAAGTAAGCCTGAGGCAGATTTATATAGTGATCACTAGTTTGTGTGGATTTGATATCGATAGTCCTACTCTAATGGCAAGGATAGGACGACTCTCCCCAACGTGGGTTGTACGTTGGACTCCATGTAGCTCACATGGTTTATGTCGATTATAGGATCTCCCAGTGTGTCTGTGTTTCCTTGTGTCTATGGTGAATGGTGACTTGATTTGAAAGTGGAATTGTGAAAGTTATTCTTTCGAAAAATTTAAATGATATTTACATTATGAGAATTGATATTCTTGATGAACTGAAAGTGATTGACAAATTATATGATGGCTCACATGTGTTATTGTACTTATTTCATCCTCTCATGATTATGATGATTTTCTTCGGGCTATGTGAGTCTTTCATACATCCTGCATATTTCTTAT